>NC_134150.1:21500000-21635000 GCF_033958435.1 Carettochelys insculpta
TGAGTTTAAAGGTATATGACAGCCTTCTTTATCCACAGAGCATCATAGCCTAAATGATGGCTTAATCCATATGATTATGCCTTTATTCTGCAACCCTAAATTCAGTGTGCTAGGTTACCAACAGATAGCTCAGTAACCATATTTTGAAATCTTCAGCGAAACAAACCTCCAATGTTAAATTCAGAGGAGTTGACCAAAGAGAAAAGGGAGAACCGTGGATGGATTCCTAGGAGATGCTGTAGAACCATGGTGCCCACCAATTCTGCGGCAACAGGCACTGTTGTGGCTACTGCTATAGTGAACTAGCCACAATCTAAGAACATATTACTGCTGCCAGTGTTAGCCCAGGGTTCTCTGCCAGACCACGGATATTGCCAGACCAGAAAATACTGATTTTTTTTTTTTTGTAGGTGCAGCCTGTAGTGAAAATATAGACACAGATCTGTTCTAAGTCACACAGTAGTAGTAATACTAGTTAAAGTAATGAGAAGTCCTGTGGCACCTTATAGACTAACAGATATTTTGGAGCACAGGCTTTCATGGGCAAAGACCCAGGCACCATCTGTTTCTTGGGAAATAGGACATTGTCACCAGCAAGGCCAAGAGGCATGAGAAGGAGCCATCAGACATAAATGAGGTATGGTGAACACTTAGCCTACCTAGGGCATTATCACTATTTTGAGAAGGGGTTAAAAGACAAACTAGAAACTCTCAAAGTGCAGGTTTTGGAGAAATAGTGAAATATAGTTGAAAAGTTACTATAGGATTTTCTAAGAAAAAAATAGATGATGGGAAATTAGCTTGTAAAGAGAGAGTAGGAAGGTATTTTTGATAAGGGAAGATCAGAATGAGTTATGAACTGGAGACATTTGAGCTGGCTGACAAAACTGCATTGGGATCTTTTCATGCTATAAATCAGCAAATTCCTTGCACTTAAAAGTGGAGGCGTAATATCAGTGTTGGAAGGCACGAACAGCACCGATACATTTTGGCAGTTATGAATGTAAAATATACATTTTTAGCATTCTGGGAGTTGGTCCTATTCTAACTTATTAGTATGTGAAACTTTTACTACTGCAACACTACATTGTAAATACTAATTCATATTTGATGCTCATGATAACTACTGAATCAAATTTCTCCTATGCTCTTATGTACATTTGAATGTTTCTTTCATCCTATACTGTCATCAGCTGTGTTCTCTAAAAGTTAACTTCTTTGTGAAGTATGTAAGGATCAGTTGCTTGTTTCATCACTGGTGTTGTGTTGATCCTTAAGTCTCTGAAATTGTGAGGTAAGTATCCAAATGATAATGAACAAATATACTATGGCCAGTCTGCTTTTGCTCAGCTGGACATAATTCTTGGTGACAGGGAAATGGTTATGCCTCTGAGGAACTCAAGAACACTATCTAAAGTGCCTCACCAGTATGACTTAATCTCTCCAGTATTCTGCCATACTACTTTTGGTGGCTGTGTGTGTTTATTGTGCTCTATTATGCTTTCCTTACTTAAGGAATTATGGCCAAAGTACTGCAAAATACAGACATGTGAAAAATAGCAGTTTTCAAGATGTCTTGTGATTATTTTCTGGTAGCCAAACTGTTGGTACTGAAGGGTAACATAAAGAAATCAGATATCAAAAGGAATATCTAAATGTGAAATTGAAGTGTATTGAAGCTGTTCTTCCAAATTTTATTTGGAACAGAAAGCAACATTTATTAATTATGTCATCTTGTAATATGTCAAATGAGATTTATGAGTCATTCCGATTGCTTGATAACTTACCTCAATTTATATTTAAGTCTCGGTAAAAAATTGAATTCAGCCTTTTGCTAATGGTATTCTATATAGTATTCTCTTAAGAGTTTTAGCTCTCAAGGACTCACATAGTGTAACATGCAACTTTCAGGCCTGTTTTTGAATTTGTCGTCTATTGTTGCTTTTTGAGACTTAGATATCTAATTAATAACATAACAAAAAAGCAGTCATGTAGCACTTTAAAGACTAACAAAGTAATTTATTAGGTAATGATCTTTAGTGGGACAGGCTCACTTCTACAGCTCATAACCTTACCAGAACAGACTCAATATATAAAACACAGAGGCCCAAAATTGTTATCAAGGTTGACAAATCTAAAAAAAAAACCCTGTTAACCAGCACTTTAATGGAGTGGGGCATTCTGTTAAAGATCTGAAAGTTCGTGTTCTACTGAAAAGAGACTTTAATAACCGTCTACAGAGGGAGTGCTCAGAATTAACATTCATATTCAGATTCGACGCATTAACACGTGGTTTGAACAGGGACAGCAATTACATGACCCATTATAAGGACTCTTTTACATATTTGATGTTTTATCTAACTCTTAACTTCTCCACCCCTCTGCTTTTCTGATTTGCCATCCTTGATGATTATTTTTGCTCTGCTGCTGCTCAATGTGCAAGACACTAGTGAAATTCTAAGGTACCGGGTAATGTCCAAGCAGTTTGTTATAGCAAACTAGCCATATATATTTTCAGAATAATTTATTATTCAAGTCAACTAACCACACTCAACCGGCCAAATAGTCATATTTGGCTAGAACCTAGTGTGTTGGACTCCACGGGGTTAAGAACTGAATTAGCCCAACCAACCTGTTCAGATATTTATGTCCAGTCAGCATCTCTTGGGGGCACTAATTAGCCTGTAAGCCACCAAAGTGCAGACTAACAGATTGTCTCCCTGCACTCCATCACAGGATCCAAATCAGGATGTCTGGATAGTCTTCCTCCAAGAATATTAAAGGAACTTGCATAAGAGTTGATGCTATAAACTGGGGCATAAGAGTTGATGCTATAAACTGGGGACTTAACAGTTGGGAGCAACCAAGGAGGAATAAGACCTAAATATATATAATATGTATAATCAGTCAATCACAGGATGAATATGAATCACTAATGTAGTGCCACCATGAAAAAGGTTAGCTAGAATGCATCAGGAAAGGTATTTCTGGCCACAGAAAGGAAGCCATATTGCCAATGTACAAAACACTGGTCAGACTTCATCTGGAATACTGTGTACAGTTTTGGTCTCCCATCTTTTAGGAACACGAATTCAGACTTGAGTGTGTGCAGAGAACTAATAAGATCTGAGGAAAGAAGAGCCTGTCCTATGAGAGGAGTCTTAAAGAGTTTGGCTTGTTTAGTAGCCTAAGAACGAAGGCTTAAGTAAAGAGATAATTGATATCTCTAAATACATGAGAGGGATGAATATCAGGGAGGGAGAGTTGTTAATAAAGTGTCGGTGTTGACATAACAAATGGATATAAACTAGCCTTCAGCAAATTTAGGTATAAAATTAGAGAATTGTTTCTGACCATTGGAAGAATGAAGTTCTGTGATTGTCTTCTAAGAACAGCATTGGGAACAAAAAAAACCCCTAAGTTTGTGGAAAGGGTGGTATGATTAAATTACTAACAATGGCATATGACCCATCCATGTCTGCTGCTAGCAAATCTCTCTTGGCTAGAAACAGGATGCTAGATAGGGAGGACTCTGTTACTACAGAGAATTCTTCCCCAGGTGTGAGGCCTGACGTCTCATCCATTTGCTCGGGGTCTAAGTAATCATCAGATAAGGTCAGAAAAGAATTTTTGTCCAGGGCAGATTGACACAGCCTGAGATTTTTTTTCACCTTTTTCTGCAGCATGGGTCACTTGCTGATTTTAACTAGAGCAAAGACCTCTGTAACTTGAGGTCTTTGACTCAAGGGCTTTAGTAACTCAGCTGGGGGCTCTGGACCTGTTTCAGGATTTTGGTGAGTGAGGTCAAATAACCACAGTGATTGTCTGTGATTGGCATTGACTTAGGAGCACATTTCTCAGCCACTTTTGAAGTTTTTAAATATTTTAATTTTTATTAAAAAAACCTAAGATTTTAAAGCTAAAAATGGCTTTTGTTGTTGAGTGAACTGAATTCATAGTTACTGAAGAGAGTTGTGCACATACCATGCACTTATGCTAAATTTACCCGTTCTTCTGATAAGCCATCTTTATTTTTCAGGTAGTAATGCTGTGCTTCGTGAATTTATTTTTAAAAAAAAAAAATCTACTTGTATAGCTAGTTGGTCGTACGTGAGCCAAAGTACAAAGTAGGTTGGTTTCCTCAGATAATGGCATAGTGAGCAACTGTCTCACTGGTGCACTACTAGGCTGAGTCTACACGTGCCCCTTCCTTTCGAAAGGCTTGTGTTAATGAGCAGGTTCAAAATATGCTAATGAGGCGCTGCAATAATATGCAGCAGCTCATTAGCATAGTGGCGACTGCGGCGATTCGAAAGTGCGGCTTTTTGAATCGTGCGCTGCCCGTGGAGATGGGACCTTCCGAAAGGACCCCCCCAGTTTTCGAAAGCCCTTCTTCCGATCACCAGATAGGAAGAAGAGCTTTCGAAAACCGGAGGGGGGTCCTTTCGGAAGGTCCCATCTCCACGGGCAGTGCATGATTCAAAGAGCTGCACTTTCGAATCGCTGCGGTCGCCATTATGCTAATGAGACACTGCATATTCATTGCAGCACCTCATTAGCATATGTCGAATCCGCTCATTAACATGCCCCTTTCGAAAGGAAGGGGCACGTGTAGACTCAGCCCTAGAGAAGATGATTAAATCAAAGGAAAGGTACCAAATCACTGTAGTGAGGATCAGTGACTCTGTTTTGCTTTGCATTAGCATTATTTCGTGAGGGTGCTCTGATTTATGGACGGTATTATTTAAACAATTCAGCAGTGCGATTTATTAATTTATTTATTTTGCACAGGAAAGCGCAGAACTGCCCACAAGCCTCATTCAAAGCCCAAAGTGTCAAACGTGTTTGAGGTACATTTTCAAGAAAATGGGACAGATACGAAGTCCAAGGGCTGTTCCCAATCTGAGGAGGAACTGTGGGCCCGACTGGAAGAGCTGGAGAGACAAGAAGAGATACTGGGTGAACTTGACAGGTACATTGTTGCAGGTTTGGGCTGAAAGATGTAATTGAAGTCCTTATTGGTATGAGCAAGTAGGTGCTTTTAGCAGTTGATGTGCTTAAATCAGTGGTGATGGAGGACCATTATTGCATATTTAAAAGTGTATGGGTATTGATTTTATTTCCATTATAAACTGAGACAACTCTAAAAACACCCATCTAGAGCTCTGGATGCTTTTTTAATACCTTAAAATTCACAAAAATAAATATGGGAAATTTAAAATAAGTTGCTCATAATAAAGGACTAGTAACAGAGAGAAAGCCATGCTAGTCTATATACTATCAAAACAAAAAAGCAGTCAAGTAGCACTTTAAAGGCTAACAAAATAATTTATTTGGTGGGCTTTTGTGGGACAGACCCACTTCTTCAGACCAGCCATACCAGAACAGACTCAATATTTAAGGCACAGAGAACCAAAGATAGTAATCAAGGTTGACAAATCAGAAAATAAAATGATCAAGGTGAGCAAATCAGAGTAGAGGGGTGCGGGGGTGGAGGTCAAGAATTAGATTAAGCCAAGTATGCAAAAGAAGTACACAAGAGAGCCCCTATAATGACCCAGAAAATTTACATCCCGGTTCAAACCATGTGTAAATGTGTCGAATTTGAATATAGAAGAGTTCAGCAGCCTCTCTTTCAAGACTGTTGTAAAAATCCCTCTTCAGTAAGATGCAGACTTTTAAGTCATTAACAGAATGGCCTATCTGATACCATCACTGGACCTAATCAGGTTATTGACAGAATCATGGGCACATTCTCATGTTCCTCAGCAAACATCATATATGCTGCCATCTGCCAACAATGCCCAGATGCTTTGTATGTTGGACGGACTTCAAACTCTCTTAGACAAAGAGTTAGTGGGCATAAAACAGACGTAAAAACACTCCTGATCCACAAACCGGTCAGCCAACATTTTAATGGATTGGGCCATTCTGTTAATTACTTAAAAGTCTGCGTCTTACTGAAGAGGAATTTTCACAACAGTCTTGAAAGAGAGGCTGCTGAACTCTCTTTTATATTCAAATTTGACACATTAACATGTTGTTTGAAGTGGGATGTGAATTTTCTGGGTGGTTATAGTGGCTCGTTTGTGTACTTGGCTTAATCTAATTCTTGACTCTCCTCCCCGCCCCCTACTCTCTGATTTGCTCACCTGGATCATTTTTTTTTTCTGATTTGTCAACCTTGATTACTATCTTTGGTTCTCTGTGCCTTAAATATTGAGTCTGTTCTGGTATGGCTATGGTCTGAAGAAGTGCGTCTGTCCCACGAAAGCTCACCTAATAAATTATTTTGTTAGTCTTTAAAGTACTATACTGCTTTTTTGCTTTGATAATAAAGGAAGATCTGGGTACAGCGTCTGATAGCCACAGACTCTGTGTGATCTGGGAACATTTAGCATCTGTATACCTCAGTTCCCCATCTGTAAAATGGGAATGATAAAACTTGCTTACCTGAAGCATATCATATGAGAGTAAACTATGTAGTGTTTTTGAAGAGTTTGTGCAGTACAGTGATGGAACCCATAGATACCCAGATAGACTTAATTTGGACCATAATTATTAGGGTATAGTGAAGAAAGTTGGAATATAAAGGGCCAGATTTTCTACTGGAGGCCAACCTTTGAGTAGCAGAGCTGGAACTTGTAAATTTCCAGGAAGGAATCCCCTCATTCTCCTGACAAAGGGAAACTACTCAATGGCAGAAAAGTTCTCTGCAATTGCTGCCTTCTTCCCATGCCCATCATGGAGGCATAAATTGGGAAGAAAGTTGGAGTTTTGCGAAGTAGAATTCCACTACTCTCATCTTCTAATGGCAGTGTCCATTTAAGACTCAGTGCCGGGATATATGTTAGAGCAGCACTGTAACTGCTTTCACTGGCCCAGGTGCTACTGTAGAAAGGTCCTTGGTCACAGAGCTCTAACCAAATTCGAGATGCCACCATATGTGTCTTGCATTGGTTAGAGCTTGGTTGCAAGAGAGAGACTGGCCCAAAGTATATAATATATGGGTAAGCTAGTACCATCATTGGACCTTTTGTATTTCTGAATTGTGTACCAATCCTCAAAAAACAACTCTTAGTTGTGACTCACATTCTTAGAGCAGTTTTAGTCCTAAAGCAAAAATTATGGCATAACACCAGATTGTGGAGCTCTTGCTTGCATTTGTAAGCATCTCCGTATTGAAATGATTCCAAAGATGAGTAAGGGCTCCAGTCTGGCACTTTACAAATTATATTGTGCATGAGATTATTTTTCCTTCACCTCTACCAAAATATCCCATCTCATAAGTAAAGAAAACTATTCACTGGCTGGTTCTTAATCTTGTTAGGCTGTTATACATATTGATTAGTTTTCTTTAAGTATTTTTGCATTTTGTAGGACACCTGCTGCAGTTGAGGCAAATGGAGATGATACAACCTCCTCTGAAGAGGAGAAAGAAGATAAGCCTGATTTGAATGTGGTACACAGAGTGGAAGACTCTACTGCTCAGGACAACATAGAGAAAGAAGTGACCAATTCAGAATTATTCTCTGGGCAAGTTAATGGCTCAGATAATTATCACAGTGATGATGATGACGACTTAGGAGTTGGTGATCGTTCTGTACCAACCATATTTTTCTCTCATACTGTTGAACCTAAAAGGGTTTGTATTATTAATTTTATGTATTTGTTTCTATATAATGTAGCCAGTAAATATACTACCTGCTTTATTTAAAACTCATAAATTTGAGCTATGTTTCTTGCCTATTTGTCATGTAAGGTTTTTCCCCCTTTGGGTTAGGGTTAACCCCAACCCTAACAGTAATCAAGTCTAAGGGTAAGAGCAAGAGGGCAGTGACTCTGGGCAGGTGGGAGAGAATGGGAGCTCTGGGCTGGGCATGGGGGGGATGAATGAGACAGGGCAGGATTTGGAGTGCTCAGGAAGGGGATGGTGAGTCGCAGAGCAGGGGGCTTACTGAGGGGAGGGCATGGCCATAGTGGCAAAGGTGGAGCTGGTCCATGGCGAGTGGGGAGCACTGCACTGCCCAGCCATGGCATTATCTTGTAGGGGCGAAAGGATGGTGTCCATGGGAGAGGGGAGGAAGCGATGGAGGGCTTGGGCCGTGGTTCCTGGCCTCATTGTCTCGGGGAGGGGGCAGGGATCGGGCTGGGCTAGCTTGTGCAGCACCATCCTTAGCTCATGGGGGAAGGGGCAGGCACCTTCCTGTGTTTCAGGGGAGGCTGGTGCTGGGTTCCTTGCTGTAGGGGAGGGGATGCCAGGTCTGCTGTGCTTTTACCCAGCCTTGGCACCCTGGCCTCAGCAATCAGTGTGGGGCAGGGGTGTGGCTGCTGCAATTTGCCGTGGTGAGAGCTGCAGGCGCAGGGCTGGGCCATGGGTTTGCCATTTGTCCCCAGCCCTGGAAATTGCTGCAGTGGTGAGGCCACGCCTGGGCCTGAGCTTGTGAGGGGGGACCCAGGGCCGGTGTTCTGGCCCCAGCATCTTGGGAGGGGGGATGGGGATGAGTGTTGTGGTGTGGCACCTGTACAGAGCTGTGGCATAGCACCAAACTGGGGTGGGGTGGGGCGAGGTTAGGGCAGGGGGACACTGATCTGCAGAGGTTGGCGAGGTAGAGAGCCCTGTCTCCACATGACTACCGTTTTCCTGCAGCAGCTGCCCCCCGGTGGTCACTCTGTGGTATAGCTGTTCCCTGCACTCTCAATCCCCAGTGGTGGATCTGAAGTATGTCTTCCTTCCTTTTGGCATTTGACAGGGCAATCCAAGATTTACCCTGCCCTTCCCCAAACCTCCCCCACTCACTTCACCTGCCCCCCTTCCGAGCCCTGATTACTTGCTCTCCCTCACCCCAATTCACTTTTACTGGGCTGGGGCAGGGCATTGATGTTCGGGAGGGGGTTTGGGATGCAGTGGGGGGTATGGATGCTGGCACTGGGAGGAAGCTCAGGTCTAGGACTTGGGGTTTAGGTGGGGATATGGGTGCTGGCTCTTGGAAAGAGCTCAGGTTGGGGCCTTGAGGTGCATGAGGGGTTATGAGGGTCTGAGTGGGGACAAGCACAGGGACAGGTGCTTGGGGCACAGTAGGAGGTTCAGGTTACAGGCTCAGGGCTGATGTTTGGGATGTAAGAAGGTTTTGGGGTGTTGGCTCTGGGAGGGGACAGGTGGGGCAGGGATGCAGAAGGTGTTGCTGGTTCTGGGAAGGGGGCAGAGTTGCAGAGGAAGTTCTGGCTCTGGCAGAGGCTGGGATGAGCAGTGGGGGGGTTCCTGCAGGATGACACTGCTAGCAGCTCCAAGCCAGTGGTGCATCAAGGCCTAGGCAGCTCCCTTCCTGCCCCAGCCCCACGCTAGAGCCCTGTGCAGATACAAATGTCTACCCGCAGCTAGACGTTGGCACTTTGATCTGCAGGGCTTTGCCCCCGCAAGATGCTGAGGCCCATTTTGAGAAACTCAGTGCTGCCAATTCTAGGAGCCTGCGCCAGCAGCTACTCCCTGTGTTCAGCTGCACCCCCTTCACTCCCAGCTTGAGACTTCCCCAGCAGCTGCTGCTGCAGCTGGCCCAGGGCTGCCTGAGCCCCTCAAATGCCTCCAGGCCAGCCACAGCTGCTGCTGCAGAAGTCATAGACATCCTAGAAAGTCACAGAATTTGTGACTTCCATGAGCTCCGTGACAGCCTCTCAAGCTTAACCATAGGTTGTACTCCTCATAGCATTTCTACAATGTTACTGCAAGGGAACTCTACTCTTTATGCTACTTACGTCCCTAGGATATCATCTTTTTCATCTTAAAAATGCATTTTATATTTAATTTAGATGTGCTGTATTGTAAAATTTAAAAGTCATCACAGAATTCACTGTGCTCTATCATACATTCATGTAAAACCTTGAAAGAGAGTGCCATGGCACGTCTTGTATTTAGGATCCTGGTGACAGTCAAAGTTTATTTCATTTGGCCTTTTCACCCCAGAAGGTTTCTTCTGTTGCTCTGTGGTTTGGAACCCACTAATTCAGTCTTGAACTATCAAAAATGGTACGAAAAGTGGTACTAAGGTTTGCACACTACCAGTACTATGTCATATATTTCTCCAAGGTACTATCACTGGTCATGGTTTTAAAAATGCCTTTTACATTCAAGGGAAGCCAAGCTCTTGACCAAATATAATTATTTAGGGCAGTGGTTCCCAACCCAGTGTCTGCACTCCCCTGGAGGTCTGGCAGGGCATTATAGGGGGTCTGTGGGGAAATAAAAAGATTAAAAATGATCATAGAAAATAAGTTATTAATAAATTGCAAAGCTACATTTATTATTTTAAAATTAGATATGTTCCAATAATGTTATTAATTGCTGTCCGGAAATCTTACGTTGTGGTTTCCTTTTCTCATTTAATGAAGTGTACATAGTGGCTAGAATTGGCTTTGATATGGGTCTGTGAATGGTTTGGAGGGTAATTGGGGGTCTGCACTAATGAACAAGTTGGGAACCACTGATCTGGGGTATATGGTTTGATGTACAATTAGTTTGTTTATTACCCAGTCTGGGGCCAAGAAGCTGTTCCTTGTTAAATACTACTGCACATGAATATTGCACTTAATACCAACAGACAGAGTACAAGATGAACCTTTCTAGTCCAGCACCCTCAGCACCCAAGTGGTGCTGAGTGAGAGAATTTGCTGTATCATGGGAAGTGAATATTATCTAGAAGCATTATCAACACTGCCACTGCTTCCTTAACTCTCAGAAGACATTTAGAACAAAAAAGCAGTAAAATAGCACTTTAAAGACTAACAAAATAATTTATTAGGCAAGCTTTCGAGGGACAGACCAACTTCTTCAGAGGGTCAGTCCCACGAAAGCTCGCCTAATAAATTATTTTGTTAGTCTTAAGTGCTACTTTACTGCTTTTTTGTTTTGATAGTATATAGACTAGCATGGCTTTCTCTCTGTTACTAGAAGACATTTAGGGGTAAATTACAGCTAATTACAGCCCATAACACTGGACTGGTGGCTATAAGCAGACTTTATGGGACTCCGGGAGGCTTGGCCACACCCATGATAAAGTGGTGATCCAGCTAATTAAAATCATGCTGTATTACTGACATTGTCATGCTGTATTACTGACGTTGCCAGCCTAGAGAGGTTCAACCTGTACTGGGAATGTCACTGTCAATACATTTAGTTGTTTATCTGTAGTCCCTGTGCCTGTTTGGATATGTAGAATTCATGACCTCACTTGACCCTTGTTATTACTTGATTTTTGTATTTTAGGCCAATTTGTGTTTTAATTTTCAGGTAAGAATAAACACAGGAAAAAATACTACTTTGAAATTTAGTGAAAAGAAAGAAGAGGCCAAACGTAAAAGGAAGAATAGCAATGGCAATGGACACTTGGCTCCAGAACTGCCTAACATTAGAACACCAGCAGACATTTACCGGTATGTAATGTACAGTGATGGCTGCTGTGCTTTCTCTAAAGCACACTGAAAAATAAGACCTTGGGTGTTAGAACGTGTCGTCTTTGAAGCATCTTACTGGAAATTTGAAATCTTAACCAAAATGGAGCTGTCCAGTGTCTCTCAAAAGAAGCATTTAGAACTGGGTATACATCTTAAGAAGTGAACATTTGTGTCTCCTGCCTGGTTGTCAGACATTTAAATTCCCACATTTCATAGCAGTTGCATCCTGCTTTGGTGAGAGTTACGTTTTCTCAAACTAAGAGCCAGTAATCTTTTATGATTAGTGCTTTTAAAATTTACCCCTCTGCTTCATGCCACATTTCTGCAATGTAAGGGAACGAAGTAGCTCTTTGCATATTGTTTGTTTAAACATATTGTCAATCATCTTCCTTTTAAATATTTTTTTTAAAGTGTAACTGCCCTTGTCTATCACATTTAGGCTTTTTTACTCTTTTTAGCTTCACCCCACTGTTTCTTTCCCTGGGTGTATCTAGTTCTGAGTTGGCTACTTCCTACTATTTGCTCCCTCCAGTCAAGCATGTTCCTTTTAGCACATGCTTTATCTCATAAGAACATAAGAACGGCCATACTGGGTCAGACCAAAGGTCCATCTAGCCCAGTATCCTGTCTGCCGACAGTAGCCAATGCCAGGTGCCCCAGAGGAGGTGAACCAAAGACAATGATCAAGTGATCTGTCTTCTTCCATCCATCTCCCACCTTCGATAAAAGGCTAGGCACCATACCTTACCCCTTGCTAATAGCCATCTATGGACCTAACTTGCAAACACTTATCAAGCTCTTTTTTAAACTCTCTTAAAGTCCTGGCCTTCACAGTGTCCTCCGGTAAGGAGTTCCACAGGTTGACTGTGCGCTGTGTGAAGGAAAACTTTATTTCATTAGTTTTGAACCTGCTATCCATTAATCTCATTTGGTGTCGTCTAGTTCTTATATTACGGGAACAAGTATATAAGTTTTCTATATTCACTTTCTCCACACCATTCATGATTTTATATACCTCTATCATATCGCCCCTCAGTCTCCTGTTTTCTAGACTGAAAAGTCCCAGTCTCTCTAGCCTCTCCTCATATGGGACCCGTTCCAAACCCTTAATCATTTTAGTTGCCCTCTTCTGAAACTTTTCTAACGCCAATATATCTTTTTGGAGGTGAGGAGACCACATCTGCATGCAGTACTCAAGATGTGGGCGTACCATAGTTTTATATAGGGGAAGTAAAATATTCTTTGTCTTATTTTCTATCCTTTTTTTAATTATTCCTAATATCCTATTTGCTTTACTGACTGCCACTGCACACTGCGTGGATGTTTTCAGAGAGCTGTCCACTATAATTCCAAGATCCCTTTCCTGATCTGTTGTAGCTAAATTTGCCCCCATCATATTGTATGTATAATTGGGGTTATTTTTCCCAATGTGCATTACCTTACACTTACCCACCTTAAATTTCATTTGCCATTTTGCTGCTCAGTCACTCAGTTTGCTGAGATCTTTTTGGAGGTCTTCACAGTCTGCTTTGGTTTTGACTATCCTGAACAGTTTGGTGTCATCTGCAAACTTTGCCACCTCACTGCTTACCCCTTGCTCTAGATCATTGATGAATAAGTTGAACAAGATTGGTCCCAGGACTGACCCTTGGAGAACGCCACTAGTTACCCCCTTCCATTGTGAAAATTCTCCTGTCTGATATATTTTCTTTCTCATTTCTTCCCTCCTGTGAAAATATTTCTCCTTTGCCATCTTTTCCTAACTTTTAATTCCAACCTTTCTCCTCCTGATCTGCTCACAGACACAAACCTTTATCTATTCGCTCCCTGTCCATTCACTTGTCTCTCTCTGGTAACTGATGATAGCACAAAGGACAAAAGTAAGATTGAGACATGGGGACAGATTTTTGGAAGTATTTAGTGCCTGAAGAGGCAGACAAGCAGCTGTTGGGTTTTCAAAATACCTAGTTCCTATTGCGATCAATAAGAGTTAGGATTTTCAGAAGCTTCTAGGAACATACGACACACCTGTCTGCATCTTCACCTGCCATGTACCTCTGAAAATCTGTTCACAGGGAACACTCAAGTGAAAAGTCCAGCCACCCTGAATCACAGCGGTACAACTGCTGGGACAAGAGAAGGGTTAGGGATCTGTGGTGTTTTCTCTGAGCTCTGATCAGCAGTGATATATTTTGCAGTCTTTGGCTAGTAAGTGCATAGACTAGTGAAATGCTTAGGAAACAGAAAATCCCACTCTCTGGTTGCTGAAAGGGAGCTGTTTGCTTTGACATCTAGGAGA
This sequence comes from Carettochelys insculpta, assembly GCF_033958435.1. Classification (NCBI taxonomy): domain Eukaryota; kingdom Metazoa; phylum Chordata; order Testudines; family Carettochelyidae; genus Carettochelys; species Carettochelys insculpta. Next base: position 21,513,748 of record NC_134150.1, read on the forward strand.
CTACTACTGCCCCGTTAAGTCAGTGGCAAAACTTACATTTATTTCAGTGATGCACTATTAAGCTCCAGAGCTCACCAGGCTTTCTGAGAGTCCCCAACTGCTGTGATGTAGTATTATTGGGTGTCTGCTAATGTACGTCACCTGTTTTTGAATTCTCTTCCCTAGTGAATAGCTCTAGCACCTATTTTTTCTTCTGGCAAGCTACATCCATACTAAATTGACCTGTTTCTTGTTGGTTTTATAGCTACCCATGGGGTTTCAAAGAGTGGCAGTATCAATTAACAGATGATGGTCAATTATCATCACAGTTTGGGAGAGCTATGAGGAGCAACGGAGGGATGGGAACAGTGTCTGCAGACTCAGGAAGAGGGCTCTGTGTCAATTCAGTATGCGTGTTTGGAAATTTTTTCTTTAGAAACTAATGAACTAAAAGCATATTTTATTGTTAGTGAAACTGTAGATTCTGCAAAAAATGACAGCACTTGCCTGGGAAAACTTCCTTGCCCTGTGTGAGTGAATGTTTCAAGCAGTTGTTTTTATACTGTACAGCTGAAAATGATTTCACACTACAAAGCCTTCTTTTATCACCACTTTCTACTTGGTTTCTAGAAATACAACCTTCAGAATCAACTTGTGACTACAATTTTTCTTCACATTTTGCAAATCAAGCTTTCTTGTCAAGTGTCTAAGAATTATACACCTTCTACAAAAGTGGGAGCATACCAGCTAATCCTTTAATAAAGGCATGACAATGTTTGGGTTGCAGAATTACTCCATGTTCATTAGTAAAGAAAATGCTTTATTGTATCTTTTAAAGGTGCAGAATTGTAATACAGCAGTTGAAAAGTTATAAATGCAAATCATAATTAATTTGTACAAAAGACAAAGTGAGATCACTGTACATTTGTCATCTGATCCTGAAATAGTTTATTAAAGCTAACATTTTCTTTTATAGAGTCTTTGTTGATGTTGTGAATGGAGAATATGTCCCTCGTAAATCAATTTTGAAGTCTCGAAGCAGAGAGAATAGTGTTTGTAGTGATACCAGTGAGAGCAGTGCTGCTGAGTTTGATGACAGACGAGGAGTTCTGAGGAGTATTAGCTGTGATGAAGCTACTTACAGTGACAACAGTGAAGGGATCTTGGAGGAGGAAGAGGAGGAGGGGCACGAACATCTTCCAAAAAAACTTTCACCTTTATCAGGGACATTTGAGGTACAGTCTTTGTTTAATTGTTGATTGTGGGCATGGATAAAAAGAAAACTGCTTGAGAGTGTAGTTTCCCCTACCATCCGTTTGTTTAATTTCTTTCAAACTAATTTTCCAGCTCTCTTTACCTCTTTCCTCTCTGGGGAGAGATTGCCAGGAATCCCATTCTTCTCCCTTCACCTACCCTTTTCCTTTTGTTGTGGAATAGCCATCTGAGCTAAGAGTTAGCCACTTTTATTGCACAGTAGATAGTATCCCTTACCCCGCATGTTTTGATTTTATGGTTTTCAATTTTAGTGACAGTCTGGGGCTTCCCCGTAGCTTAAGGTCTAAAGTAAACCAAAGGGTTGTAAAATCCTGGATCATGCGTGATTCCCACTTGTTAATCTGAGAGGAGAGTGATTTTGTGCATATACTGTAGGATCTTAATATGCTAACACATTGATTTATGGAGAATTTCCAGGGGTTATTTTATATTTCAAAACACGTGATGTCAGCGAGGTCGTCAGTGTGTTAACTGAGTCACATGGCAGGTGTAGGCAGGAAGTTGTGCTAACATAGGCTGTGACTAGATTGCCAGGAATTGTCGGCAACTACTGCTGTTACTTAGCCCTTGTACTCTGCGTGGAGCATAGGTCATTTGCAGGTGTCTTCCACTTCACTCTGCCTTGGGATAAAACTTCTAGCTGGCTCCAGGAGTACTCCAGTTGTTGTCTTTCAGTCTCAGTAGACCTCCATGTTGTCCTAGGTCTTCCTCTTATGTGTTTTCCTTGCAGGCTCCATGTGAGAACTTGACGGCCTATGCTAGATGATGATTTTCTGAAAGTGTGGTCTTGCTGTCCCCACTTTCTTCTGTTGATTTCAGTGTCAGTTGGTTCTTGTCCTGCTCTGTTCCAAAGCTCCTCGTTTGTGACAAAGTCTTGCCATTTGATGTGAAGGATGTACCTTAGGTTTCTGGTTATGAATGTATGTAGCTTGTCATTTGAAGACTTTTTGGTACGCAACACATTAGCGTATCTACTGTAGCCAGTTCTGTCAGGAAAGGCTTTCCTGTCATTTGGGCCGAATGTTGGGGAAAAACCCTTCTGCTGGCACATTTTTCTTCCTCATGGAATGAGGAAGACCAGGATGTTAACTGATCACTCTGGATACATCAGACTTCTTTCGAGAGACCTCTGGTCTCCCGACAGAAACCTGCAGTTTAGAGATAGCCATAGAGCACAGCTTCTGGCACTTTGGTCTTGAAGAAGAGCTTGCTCTTTTAAGCAAGATGCCATTGAAGAGCCAAACAAAGTTTATTTCCAAGTCTTTGGAAAGTAATAACTTACCATAAATGAAAGAGATTGTACGTCACTAGGAAGAATGTGCCAGGAGAAGCTGCGACAGCTGTTGGGAATGTTCAGAAATGAAATTTGGTTGCTGCTGTGGTATGCATAGAATTAATATTTTAACATGTTTTTTGTTATGTAAAATTACAGTAATTTTTTAAAGGTTAGATTACATTGAATGTTCTGAAGTCCTGAAGACAGAAGGCACCTTCAAAGGGAAATTTTTTTTCTAGAAAGATGTTTATTTTTAACAAAAAGTAGACCAATAGACTTACTGTTGTATGCTTTACTGTGTAAACAGACACATAGTCCTGTACTTATAACCTTTATGTCCCTTTTTACATCCACTTAGTTATATTTGCTTAGACCCTACTGCTGTTGAGGGATCCATGTGGCAGCCCCTATGGTTGCATGAAGTCCCGTTGACTTTAAAGAGATTTGGTGGGGACATAAGGATCTGGTGGTATGGATTTTTTTTTTTTCCAGGGTTAGCACTATTGATTGTAATCTGTTTAGGACTGAGCCTGTGTATTCTGTGTGGTAAACATCCACTGAAAAAAATAAGAAATCATTCCTATCGTATCCATTCTCTAAATAGTTGTCTACAGTATTGCTGTATTTTAAGCAATTATATCTCATTGAGCAAAATGTATCAGTCTGAATGAAAGATACATTCACTTTTTAAAAAAAAGTTGTTTTGCTTTGTTGGTTTTTATGGATGTTTGAAATATATTATTTTTCCAGTTTGCCATAAGCTGATTTTTTCCACCTTTTATCCCCTAATACAGAAGAACTTCAGTGGCTGTATTTTATTTTGTTTTGCTTTGTTTTTTCTTGGCAAAGGAGTAACTTTGAAAAGAGCAGATTTAATAAATGTTGTATCTATTTCCTCCTGATAAGTACAATGATTAAGCCTTGGATGTAAACTAGTGCACCTTTTATGTGAAACTGAAACATTTTTAATTTTTAGCACATATTACTCTGACTTTTTCAAAATGTAGCATTTTATATTGCATAAGCATAGTATTATGTATACTGTAAACCCAGGGCTGATACTAAAAGCATTTATGAACAATTTTTTCCAGTTTTCACATTGTATATATCGTTTGCTTTTTTAATACAGCAAAAAAGCTATAATGAAAGATGCAAATTTAAAATATTAAGCACATATATTTTTAATTAGAATTTATAAAGGCGGAAGAGAACTTAAAGTCCTGACCAATTTTGGGTCATTTTTGGTAAGAAAGAAAAACCAATGAATTATAGGTAAACTTATATTCCAGGTGCCATTCTGATGCAATTAGAAAAGATCAAGATATTAAGCCATGCAGTTATGATCATGTGTGATGGAAGATGGTGACTGACTAAAATCTGCAATTTTCCCCCCATTTGTTATCCATGATGAAATTGCTTGTTGCATCATCTGTTTTATTTTCTGCAACATCAGTGGGAACCAATTTTTTTTTCAGATCATTTATGCATTTAAGAGTGTGAATTGAGTTGTATTTTTAAAACACTCTTTCATTTAGGTTTCTTTGAACAAGTTATATTTTGAGATTAATTACAGTTTGGTTATGCAAGGAAATACCATTGATTTAAAGATATTTCTTTACTTTTGATTAAAAGAAATAACACTCCTAATAAGGCTAATATAGGGTAATGGCCTTATGGGCAAAGCTTCACATCTGCATTTTATTAGCTCATTCTGAGTTTTCTTTTCTCTTGTAGGCTTTTTCTGGAACTGTGATAGAAAAAGAGCCTTTGTCTCCCTTAATACCACACCCAAGCATTGCTCACCCTGTCCTGCCTACCATTCCAGAGCGAAAATCAGAGGAAGTTCTGTCTGAGGCATCAGAAGAAACTACAAAGAGGATTTCAAAATTCAAAGCTGCCAGAATGCAACAGACAAACTAGGCACTGCTGCCTACACAATGAAAGTTTGAATATTAACACTTAGTTTCACATTTGGTTGAGATTATGTAAAACTAAGTCCATTACACCTAGATAGTATAAAGGTATTTTATGTTAATTTGGCTTTGTTTATCTTTTAGACCTCTGTTGGTGATATTAAAAAAAAAAAAGTGTTTGAACACTTCGATATTCAGATTATTTTATCAATTTCCGTGTATGCTCTCAGCACCTTTGTATATGTTTGCCTTATGATAACAGCACTTGGAATTATTTCTCAAAGATTTCTCTTCCTATGTCATTAGTTTTATGTTTCAGCCTAAATATACAGGCAATTTTGTACCAGCTGTGATGTCCTACTTATCATATGGACAATTTTAAAGACACTTTTCAAATTGATCCAACAATTATATTTCATTACTTGCTTTAGCATTTTAAGATACTCTTGTATCCACACTGTTGTAGGTACCTCCTAAAATTCAGTTTTTTCCTTCTAGTAAACATCTCAGATATCTTACTGTAAAGCTCTGTGAAACAGAATGCTGTGTTCATGCACATTGCAGGGAAGTTTTCTTTCATGGAAAATGGTATTTTGTAAAATTAAACTTTTCAAGTAAAAAAAGCTGTGAAATTTTGGGTTTTTTTGATTTTATTCATACTTGAAAATAAAATATGGAAAAAGTGTTTCTTTGAAATGCCTCACTCGTACATAGACACTCTGTCTATTCTCTTCTCTTTGTGTAGCAAGCACTCAATAATTCGAATGACAGTTACATGCACGTAGGGAGGGGAGACCCAGACTACAGGGGTTTTTTATATAGTTAAATAGTATTTTAGTTGTCATAGAAATGCCAGAGAGGGTAGCTGTGAAGTCGAAATGTCTTAATGGCTGCGATTTTATTGCACAACTTTAACAGCTATGAGAACTGCGGCAAAGTATCTTTCCATAGCAGACAGACACAGTTGGTCTCTGGTCCATGGTTCTGTGGATTTAGCCAATGTGGTTAACCAGGTGACATTCCTTTTCCTACCTGCACAGTTTCTGAATCCACACGCATCTGACTTAACAACCCGGGGCCATTTTACTTGGACAGCCAGTGTCCTAACAGTACTCCTGGAAAAGTATTTTGGGCCAGGGTTCAGCCAGCTCTTGCAGTCTGCACTCTTGCAATTGTTTCTCTTTCTGTTTTGTAAACTCTCCGCTGCCTCACCCAAGGAACCAGTTGGGAGATTGAAGACATCTCTTCTTGGTTTTAAATATAAATTTGGCTTCACATTTTCTTAAAATAAAAAAGCAAAACTCATTCTTTAAATTGGCTTTAAAATGAAGTTCCCTGGCTAAAACTGCCCAGACAGCTTACCCAGATTGCAAACATCTTTTATTTGAGTAATTGTTCATGTGCATTCCATGTTAGGTGGGCACACATGCACAGTTGCTGGAAGGTTTTTCCCCTAGCTGGTAGCTGTTGGGTTGGTGCCATGCCCTCTGGAGTCACACTTTTATAGCCACTCCATAAAGCTCACCCCTCACGTACTCCCCAGCTCAGTTCATTCTTACCACTGGTGATGGTTAGCTAGAACTCTCAGGCTTGTCTGAGGAAATGCTTTGGCAGTGTTAATCATTCTTTATAGTGTAAATAGTTCTCATTGTGTGTATCTGTTTACTGTTTACTGATTGTGTTTAGAGTTAATCACCATTGCTCTTGGGAGGGTTTCTTCCCCTCACTTGAGTCCTCAGCACTGAGGCAGGCCTAAGTCGCCAGGCTTTTGTAAAATCTGTGCTGACTGTGGCAAGCATATGCCCAAATCAATCTCCACACTTCCTGCTTGAAGTATCTCAGAGAGTCCCAGCTCACCTAGATTGCAGCCAGTTGTTTCTGAAGATGTTTAATTAATAAACAAAGTGTAATTGTGTTCAAAGTGAAACTGTATGATCATGTTTGAAGAACAATCATGCATGTGACCTGTTTTATTCACCAGATGTTTTTACTGTATCAAGGCTGAAGGAAGATTCTTCTCATCTTGTGCTTAAGCCAATATGGGCCTTCACCATAACTGACTAACTGTAAAATCATCACTGATAAAATGTGCAAGTGACACAACTGCAGGAGCTATGTATAATGGAGGACTGCTCGCTATTTCAGAGTGATCTGCATTGTTTGTTAAAGTGGGCACAAGCAAATAATAGGTGTTTTAATATGGCGAAATATAGGTGTGTACATCTAGGAATAAAGAACGTAAGTCATACTTCCAACATGGGGGTGGGAAGAGAGCCTCTAGCCTGGGAAGCATTGGTGGATAATCAGTAGAATATGAGGTCCAAGTGTGACATTTTGGCCAAAAGAGCTAATTTAGTCCTTGGATGCATAAACAGGAATGTCAGGCAGGAAGAAAAAGGTTTTTTATCTCTAAATTTGGCATGGGTGTAGCTGCTACTGGAATATTATATCTAGTTCTGGTGTCTGCAATTCTAGAAGGATGTTGATAGATTGGAGAACGTTCAAAGAACAACCACAAGAATGATTAAAGGATTAGAAAACATGCCTCCCAGTGGCAGATTCAAGGAACTTTTTAAACAAAACGTTGAGGCATGACTTGATCAGTCTAAATGTAGCTAAATGGAGGTCAAATATTTAATGATGACCTCCTATATCTAGCCAAGAAAAGGTATAACACAAGCCAATATCTGAAAGTTGAAGCTACACAACTTTAGACTGCAATTAGGGCATAAATTTTTAACGGTGAAGATAATTAGCCACTTGAAGAGCTTACCAAAAGTCATGGTGGATTCTCCATCCCTGACCATTTTAAAATTAAAATTGGATGTTTCTTTGCAAGGAATTATTTTGGGGAAGTTCTATGGCTTGCTCTATACTGGTCAGACTAGACAATGTCAGTGTCCCTTCTGGCCTTCAGATGCATGAATTAGATGTCTCCTGGAGTCCAGGAGCAACGTGTGTAAGAAAGATGAAGTCTGCAGTGGCAAACATAGTCCACACTGTCAATGCTGCTGGGGAGTGAGCCATTTACAATGGGTGATCCAATGGCAGCTGCCCCTAAGGAAAGTGTTGAGGGAAGATCTTCAGCTGGTTTAAATTATCACAGCTCCAGTGGAAACAATGGAGTGTAACAGATTACATCAACAGCAGATCTTATATTGGAGTCATGTTGACCAGGGGTCAATGCAGCATGGGAGGTTTTGGTCATTTGCAGCTTTCTGTGTCCCTGTGGCTGATTCCTGAAGATCCATGCAGCTCGAAGGCTAACAAGCATTTTTCCCCAGAAGGCAGGGAGGGACTACTGCCTCTGCCATAAGAATTAAAGGGAAATTTCAGTAATTTTCTGCCAGCTTGGCTTCTCTTGCAGGTTCCTTTATGAGATGGGGCAATACAAGTTTTCAAATGGACTCATTTTACGCAAATGCTGAGGATCATGTTGAAAGTATTGATGATTAACTTAGTTGTGCTAAATGTAGGTTGTGTTTTGTTTTTTGTCTTTTTTTTTAATGAAGCTCATTGCTTTAGGACTAAAATAGGCCATCAATGTCAGCACCCTCTATGCATGGCTAAATATTTAAAGTATATTATAACTTTAATGAATTCTTGGCTAAACAAAAATGAAATTATGCCCTAGAAAAGTAGAAGCTATTTTGTACCCAGAACAGTACAACTGTAAAATAATAATTCCATGGCTATGTATTTCAGATAACGAGGGACTGAGATCCAAGCAGACCAGATGAATACTCGGTGATTTTTTTAATGCCAGTACTTGCTGGTACTGAGTACTGGCACCGCAGCAGCCCCAGCCATGGGAGTATCGGCTCCTTTTTATTTATTTATTTTTAAAGCAAAAAAAAAAAAGCACTGAATAAAGAAAAGTAGAAAGACACCCTTTCAAAAAGTTTATTTTAGATACCTCCTAAAATACTTAGCACTTGTAGCAATTATGAACTAAGCTAAACTCCCCTTAATCATTTCAAAATCACTAGTAGTTTTTTCCATGTTTTTATTCTGTTCCACTTAAAAACTTTCCCCCACTTCCCTAGTCAATGTAGGACAAGTGTCCTGAGCCCCCTGCACCGCAAATGCTTCATCCTCAGCCCCATCTCAGAGCCCATACCTGTAGTCAGAGCCCTCCTTCCCTCAGCTCTGAGCCTCCTTCCCTGTGCCAAACCGCTTGGCCCCATCTCCAACACAGATCGTCCATGTGCAGAATGAATTTTATGTGCAACAACATGGAGGTGATGTGTCACACTCATCTCCATTGTGGTACATAGAATAGAATTCATTCTGTGCATAGACTTACAATGCCGCCTCCCAGCTTCTCATAGGAAAGTAGGGATTTTAAAAAAATTCCAGTATCAGATGTCATGGTCACATGTCTTTGCCAAAACCCTGTCATCATACTTCACAAATTTATCCACATGTCCATGGGAAGATTAATCTCTGTTGTCTTTTGGTAATGGAGCATCCATGCAAGCATGGCAGCCCTGGAGGCATAATTGGTGGGAGTGATCCAAAACAGCAAATATGCCCTTGCAGATAGATACATCTGAAGGCCACAAGGAACCATTGTGATCATCTAGTCCAACCAGTATAGAGCAGCCATCAAACTTCCCCCAAATATTTCCTTGTAGAAAGTCTTCCCAACTTGATTTTAAAATGTTCAGGGAAGGAGCATCCACTATGCTTCTTGGTAAATTGTTCCTGTGGTTAATTACTTTCACGGTTTAAAACGTATGCCTTATTTGCAGCCTGAATTTGTGTACAGTAGCTTCAACTTCCAGCCCTTCGATTGTGTTATGCCTTTTCTCAGCTAGGTTGTAGAGTCCATTATTGAATATTTGTTCCCCATGCCGCTGCTTCAAGACTATAATCAAGCCATGCCTCAGCATTTTCTCTGTTAAGAGTTCCATGAATCTACCACTGGAAGGCAAGTTTTCTAATCCTACACATTTCAATATTCCTAACTTGATCTGCAAACATAATACATCTATGCAAATGGGATAATCATATTCAATGAATTACAACTTTTCCAATGATATGTTGCATGAGACGTTTTGCATAAAGTGTATGAGTTATGATATATTCATATCATAAGCAAATTTCCCTAAAGCATATGGACTGGTGCGTCATCTATGCCTTCAAGTTTCTTGATATGAGATTAATTTGTCAGTAAGAACATCTTTCTTTTACCAATGTCAGAGATTTTAGTCTCTATTTAACAGTGCGGGTAATATTTGATCTATTTTTAAAATTTTCTTGATTACTTTTTCTTCTGCTGCAGGAAGAAGCTTTAAGATGCTCTATGCTGACTACTTGTCAGGGAGCCCTGACTGAAGTAGAAGCCAAAAACAGTTGTGACTGACTGCTGCTGTTTGGAATTGGCTGGTGAGTCCCCCTCCCCCCAGTGTCTGTATGAAAGAACAGGAACCAATGAGGCATAGTCATGTAACCTTGTGGAAACACAAACCCTCAGAAGCCAGTGAAAGGTAGCTGAGGAAGGCCAAGAGGGATGAGTAGGAAATGTTTTATGTGAGTTTATCTGAACAGCCATTGACAGAAGGGCTTATATGTTGTTGTTTCCTTGGAGAGTTTGGGCACCTTTGGGAAAATAGGGTGGGAGACAGGCTAATGGAACAGCTACGGGGGAATTGACGCAGGACGTGAGCACAAACTGACACTTTATAAAGATTATCTGAGAGTGAGGCAGCTGTCTGGCGGTGGAGAATCTGAATGAGTCCTATTATAGGCAATTGAGGAAAGCATATCTATCCACGTTCCTGAAGCTGGAGCAACTGCAGAGTAAGATCAGGGCATTGTGAGGTGGCTATGCTGAGGTCTTCTGAAGTGGGGGACATAGGACAACTGGCTAGTTGGGTGCACATAAGGAGAGGGAAAAGGAAAGAGGTGGGATCATTCTAAGGTCTAGGTGTAAGAGAGTAGGACATTCCAACCATTTTTAGTCAGAAGGGGTGGTTGTACCCATCTCGTGTTCCTGTCATCTTTACCCCTGCCCTTTCACCCCCAAAGACGGTCTTTTAACCATGAGACTCCTCCATTGTGGCATAAAGTAGGTGTGAAACTAGCTCTTGTATGCTGTCTTGGCTAGGAAAATGAGGAGTGTGAGCAAATGTGTTAATTAGGAGCACCAGGCACATAGTGCAAACAAGGATTGTAGTATTTAAAAATATAGTTGTGGATCATGGTCAACCTAGGGTCCTTGGTTAGGCTAGGGACAACACAAAGACTGACTATGACAAGCTGAAGTATCAGTGTTTTATCTACCATACGTGCTAAGTAACGTTTCAAAGCATGCTAACTGCTATGTCGAGCACAGTTGCTAAAAACTTGCCAGTACTTTTTGTTGAACTTACATCATTTTCTATATCTAGGCAGGGTCTCAGTGAGCTTGTTTGGATTGCAGCCATAGATATTTCTAATTTACATGTTCTCTGATTGATTGACAAACCAGGTTTAGTCACAATGTGTGCTGGACGTGACTTAGTAGGTGGCTAACGTTTCCTAAATCATTTGCCACCTTTGCAAATGATTTAGTTTCACATGCATTCATACCCTTTTTGTGTTGGTTTTCCATATATATTGGAGAGTTTCCCACTCTTTTCTTGACGAATTTGTTCAGAGAAGGTGAATTTAAAAATTACATGCGCAAAATCACAGAGAAAACTGAATTTTAAATCCTCAGTCACAGGCAGTTAGGTCAGGACTGTTTGCGTGCTCATCCAGTCTAGGAATGAAAACAATATGCAATCTACCAGACCAATAAAAACAAACGGCCTAGCTCCCATTTCAGATGTTTACAAAGAGAAAATTTAAGAGATTTGTCAGAAAAAAATGAATAACAATTAAATTTCAAATCACATATATGTATGGATGTCCCATCAGTCTGGACTGCTGAGACAGTGTGAATTGTGGGAGAATTGTTATTCTTAAATCTTTTCTGAGACTTATTTCCAATAAACCTGATACATTTCCTTCTCTGATTAATTTAGAGCTAAGTTGGTGGTTACTTGGCATTTTTTTCCTGTCTTTTGTGTGTGTTTAATTTTCGTAATGAAGCACAGAGTAAAAAATACAAAATGGTTAACAACTTACGGTTGTATATGTTACCTATGCATATCACAGGATAGCCAATGAAGTTATGTAATAGTACAACTTGTTAAAGCTGTGAATCCAGGCAATACAGAGCCAGGCAACATTGCTGGTATGGGGATAAGAATAAATAGATATACATAAAGAGTTAAAAAGGGAAGGTGGAGACTGAAGGCTGGTAAGAGTGGGGGGAGATGGGTAGGAAGAGGGATTAAAAAGCACAGGTTCAATGGAATGGAAATCTGTCATTTTGAAGGCATTCTTCATACAAATACATCAAGAAACAGGGTTCAAATTTCTTGGAATTCCTATAATTGCTCTCTACTTCAATAAGAAATTCTTTTTTATTCTGACTTAGGTCTGAATATCTCTGCTCTATTTTGGCCATAAGCTCACTTCCCCATTTTGGTTAAATCATGTGCTTGGTACCTTTGTGGCCCTCAAGAACTAAGGTCTTTGTAGTCGAGTTAAATGCAGTTTAGCAGGTATTCAAACTCAGCTACAATTTTCAGCTGAGATTTGGTTGTGGAAGCCAAGTGCTGTTTTTATTCCTTTTCTTGTGCCCACCTCTTTCCACAGCTGCTTGACAGTTGGACTGTCCCATAACATTTGCCTCAGTGCTCCATTCTCTTTGCTAGAACACCAATAAATAGCGGAGGGCAAAGCCGCCATCTTGTACAACCTCTGTGGCATCCAGTACAATTTGAATAGAACCTTTTGTGGTGCTCCACAGAAGCTCTGTCATGGGGAATTCTTTTAAGGGCTGTAATAAGCCTCTTTTTCTTACTTCCACGCAACTCCAGAGCAGTGGTACTCCTCTTCATTAGCAGTGGACAGGGATGTGATGAGGTTACAAAGTATTTCCAAGCTATACAGTAGTTCTGGGCCCCTCTTAGGTCTGGGGCATCTGGAGCAAACATTAGCAAGTGTTTTAGTTTGTAAGTACAGCTGCAGCAAAGAGGGCAAGAGGTCACGTCGTAGCTTTAATGTTAGAAAAGACAAAGAAAAAAAGAAAACTCTTCCTTAAAGAATTCCATATGATGGTCTTACTCAGCCAGTTCTTCCAATTTATAACTCTGGTCCCAATTTGTTATCCCAGGTGTTTGCATGATGGCAAGGATGTAACTGGTACCTGTTAACTAGGATACCCCACATTTTTCGTATAGGCATCTTATTTTTTCCACTGGAGAACAAATATGCGCAAATCCACAGGGGGAATTGGACACATCCATATTGGTTCCATTTTTGCACGGCGTAAGGGTGTTACCATTCAGGAGCCAGTTTCACATAATAGTGGATGTAGATCAGTGCCCCAAAGAAAGACTATAGTAATAAAATTCACGACTAATCTACACTGCAACTAGGAGCAAATCTCCTGGGCCTGGTAGACAGACTCATGCTACAGTGCGGCTGGAACTGGTATTCTGAAAATAGCAGTGTGGCCCTTCTGGCTTGGGCAGAATCTCAGGCACTCAAGCCTGCCAACACCTCTGTGTGCCAGTCTTAGCTCAAAGGTCCATTCTGCTATTTTTGGCACAATAATTTAAGCCTCCCTAGCCCTTGTTCTCAGCTACAGTGTAGACATACCCTAAGTGACTAATACAATGAAAAAAAACCAAACACAATGGAACTAGTTTGTGAAAATCTAGGAAGCTTATTGGCTGACCCAAACTAACAGATAGAACCAAAGTGGGAATAACCATTCATGTGGGTTGGTGGAACCAAGCAATAAGAATTTAGAGGTCAACTGGGTTTATTTCATTACCTCTGTTTTAAGACTAGTTGCTGCCAGTACTTTGCATTACGTTCTTACAGAATCTAAAGCAGCAGATTTCTGTGTGTTTCAATAGTGTCTAAAAACAGCTGTTTTAGCTGTTCATTTTAACAAAGTGATTTATGCTGCAAAAGATGAGCTCGGATTAAAAGAAATCAGATGTGCGTATTTGGTATGCAATATTTTTGTATTACAAATATCTCCATTCTAACCCACATTAACCCCATGATATGTGAATTTTGCCAACTCCCGCTGTGTCTTTTAAATCAAATCCAGTAAATCACTGTGAGTGTTCTAATTTCTAAACAAACTAGTCTTCCAACAGAAGTTCTTTTATACTGTACTGCAAATTAGCCAACCTAAGATAAATGGAGAATCTTTGTTAATTATGTAATTTAATTGATCAAAACTACCAGGCAGTTTTATTTAGAGACATTATGAGCAGTATGCTATTTATACTGTTAGATAGCATTGTATTTGATCATTAAGATATGTATTATTATGCAGCAAATGTAATTTATTTTGTTTTTGTCCAGTTAGTATAACATGAAATCTCACTCGATTTGAAAAAAAATTAATTATGTTTTTTCCTATAGTTACATAGTTTAGCTGAACACAATGGGGTTTCTATCCCTACTTTACTGATCAAGAAGCAATTTACTTGAACCACATTGTGAATAAGAGGGGAAACCAGCATATACATATCTGTACATATTTGTACCATGGTCCTGCTGTTCGTATGTAATTAATTTTGTATGCCAGTAGGTAGCAGTGCTGAGCAAAAGCAACAACAGAAAGCTGCCAGTCAGTGATTACAATTTATTATTCATTTCTGTTATAGGTGGGGTGTGCAGACAGTTACAGTAATAATTACCAAGACTAGAGTGTTTCCTAGGCAACCAATTTTTTCCTTCATTCATGCTGTTGCAGAGAGTATGCCTGTAAAGCATGACATTGCTGTATTCTGAGGTTTGTTGCCCTCCTGCTGCTCCAGGTTTGAGGTTAGTTACAGCATCATAAGGTGCTCTCAAGCATAAAAAGCTCAGGCTGGGATTAAAGCATACAGTGAACACTATCACTAGGTCTTTCCTTCTACTGTTTCACTTTTAAGTAACAAGGTTATAAAAATGCAAATGCCATTTTGGGGTTGTTATAACTAATATTGGGAAGAAACCCTTTAAGTTGTAAAACATTAAAAATAAGCAAAACCAGAGTTGTTCTTTACATGCTAAGAGAATGCCATTCAAATAAAATTAGTAAAAAAGGGACTTTCAGCTTGATCAAACCCTCCAATGTTGAGCATTAAAAATCACTGGGGATTGCTTCGTGTAGCTAATCATGGGAGGTTGTTGTTTATCCACCTTTATGATAATGGTTCATAAAGAGGACGGTAATATATTCTTCTTGCAGGAACAGGATTAATCCTTGATGTGGTAACAAAGTAAGAGAAGCCACATTTATTATCAGAAATCTATAAATGAATTGCATTATCCTACATTTTTAGGTTTACTAAGGTTTCATTTTAAGAAACTCACATCAAGTACAGTGCAGGGATGAAAAGTAGTAGTTGCCTGTCTCTGCTGTGCAAAGCAGAGGGAATTCACAATGCAATCTAGCATAGCGATGTGGAATTTTTACCGATTACATTTCTGGAGTAAGATGCTGAGGCATGCTTACATCTAGAGTGATTGTGTTCTATTTGTGATACGCTCATTGTAGAAGCACTGGGGATATGCTGATGGAGGCTCCCTGCCTTAAAATGAAATACCCCTTTGGAGGCTTTTAGATAGTCATCTTCTTCTTGCATGTGGATTGCTTTAATAGTGATGTACACTTATGAAGGCTAGCAGAATTTTTGTTTTTAGCTGCATAAAGCCCTATGACAGCACCTGTTAAAAGTACTTGGCTGTGAATATTCTATAAAAGAGAACTCCTAATTCTGTGGAGTTGTGCCTTGACTCCAACCAACTGTACCTATGCAAACTAAGCACCTGATCCTCTGGTCTGTTCTCACAAGAGAAGTCCCACTGAGGTAAAGAGCTGCTCCTGGGAGTTAGGGTAGCAAGATGGGCCCTTAGGAGTTTACGTTGGGAGAATGAGAGTTTGTTTTTGTTCTCATTGGAGGCAGTGGTAAACCTTAAGTTCCATGAGGACAGGGCCAGGCCAGCAGTATACAGAACTTTTTACACATCTTAGCAGAACTTTTATTAGCCACATGTTACGAATTTGCTGAACTAAATACAGTTTGGCATTCATAGATTCTGAACCAGTTCTGCTCCTGTGTATACTGAGGCAACTCAGAGCAGAATGCATTTGTTTCATTTTGTAAATATGCATCTTTTCTTTGCCCTGGGTGCACAAGCACCTGCTGTAACACAGCATCAAAAATTAACAATTAGAGCCAGACCAACCACCCCCCACTTCTCAACATCCACCGCAACCAGGTTTCTACAATCAGGATATATCTGCTGTCTTCTCTGATCAACTTATTCACATCCCCACCACACACCCAGGAAATGCCTGGGCGAAGAGATCTGCCTTGGAGCATGATATAAAAAACAAATTTGGTCTTTGCCCCACTGAATAGAACAGAAACCTCCATAGCCAAGGAACTCCCTGCATCTAGTCCTTTGTGTTAGCTTGAGCACAGGAGCTGACCTAAGTTGCCATGGCATCACTCAAGGAGTGAGGCATTCTGTGACTTACCCCACTGAAGGTTTTATGCTTTGAAGTCAACAAGTCAACTTCCCAAGAGTAAACAGGACCTGAGCACCTACCATGGGTATCATAAGCTCCCTTTCAGATGCACCCTTCACCAGGGAGCAGTTGTGTTGTGCAGCACTTGACATTGAGTGGCCTTAATGTGTAGCCTGCATAAATTACATTGCAAGAATCCAGTCTCAAGGTGGGAAAGTCCTGCATCTGAAAGAGACACTTCAGTAGCTGTGGCTGAGTGCAAACACTAAGCACTCATGGGCTGTTGCTGTTGCTGTTGCTGTTGCTTGGGATTTCAGGATGACAGGCCAGGTTGTGAACCTGATCAGTAAAACATTGACAGACTTCCCTAATGATGGGAGCTGGTATCAGCTCTGCCATTGTAGCCATTTGGTTTCCCCAGTCTCCATGGCAAACATCAGATCAGGACCGAGTTCCTATGAATTCAGTCCACGTGAATCCATACCTTTATCCCAGTTGGATCTGTACCATCCAAGTCCAGTGAAACTCTCCAGCTGGGGCCAATTAAATCAGGCCCATCAACTTCATGCTATCATGGTCCTGTGTATATGTTAAGCTTACAAAAAAGAAAGATTTAGGAGCGACTTAAAAATGCACTTTTGTTCCATCACAGCAAATTATTTACCATTCTTTCAGATTTGAATTTAAGTTAAAAGAAGGCTGCAGGTTACCTCAAAATTGCTCCAGTGTTGATTTTAATAACTGGTATGAACTGGAGCAATACCCACTGTGTCATTTCTGCATTGAAAAAAAGATTTTTTTCAATTGTTCTGAGAAAAACAGCTAACAGTTCAACAGCTTAAATACAAGTGAATGGATCTCCTGAGATTAATCTGTCTGGTGTTCCTCAGGTAAAGACTTCTGCACAATTTAACAAAGGAAATAATTTTCCTATTTTTATAATGCATGTCTCTCTGTGGTATAAATTACTAAAACCACACTGCTTATCTGCAGTAATGTTATAGATTTAGATAATTTACTGTGTATCATGTTATCAGTTCATTAAAGAGATGCAATAAAGTCATTATTTACTAAGAAACAGCAACCCTTGCAATATCTTGTCAGAGAAACTGGCTGATGCAAGAACATCATATTTAAGTCTAAATCCACAATAGCCCTTTAAAAATATCATCTGCCTCTCCTTGAGTTTTCTAGAGGGAACTGTCATTCTTGGATCCTTTCATTTTCAGAGGCGGAAGCCCCAGACTATTTTTGTAATCACAAAAGTTGGTGAAACCCAGTCTACTGGGCGGGGGGGAAAAAGTATTCAGAGCCCAGTTCTGCACTTCCTGCCAGATGTTCATCACTCTCAGGTCTCAGTGAAGTCAATGAAAGTGAAGGGGGCTCAGCATCCTGCAGAATTGAGTTCTTACTGGCTTTCTGTACGTAAAGGTTTTGAAGAAATGCTGCAAAAATCTTAAAGAAGGTTAGGCATTTCCTGTCCCCCTTTGCCTCCCCCTTTACTTTTGCCTAAAGATTACTCTGCATCCTAGACAAAGGAAATATTTAAACTGTTAAATCTGAACAAAGATACAGTCTGCGTATGACTTCTCTGAAGCCCTATAAAAATTCTTTAAAATTGCCTATTCACTCAAATTTACTGAGTGTAGCAAAAATGTCAAAGGCATAAAGTCAGAGAAGATTGAATAAAATAATGCAGAAAGACAGATTAGTCATGCACAGACCCACACAGCCTTTCACAGCACACAATACCACTTTTTATTACCGCTCTATCTTTACAAAGACTATGTTCAATACATAGAGGATGATACATGGTCAGTCATGTAATCTGCCTTTGATTCCAAGACTCATTTATCTGGGCCCTTTTCACAAAGACATTGATGAGAGATTTCAGTGTTTTCAGTGCATTGTTTTATTTATCATATATAATGGCTGGTGGAAAAAATAGGAATTATGTCACTGATATCACATAAAGGAGTTATATAAAAGACTGTGACAAAGTTTGGTAAAAAACATAACCACTCGGCACGTATAAATTCTCTTCCCCTAAGTCCCTGCCCTCCTTGAAATGCTTTGAGTATTGATAGCTATCAAAAGTTATTGAAATATGACATTTCCTAACTTGTTTATGTGCTCCAATAATCTTTATCAAGCTGCCAGAAAACCGCTATTTTTTACCATTTTAAATTTGAGCACTATTTTAATTGTTATTTTTAGAGATTCAGATTTATTATTTATACATTCACAAAAGAAAAGAGCCTATTTGTCAGTCACAGTTTTGTATCTTGCAAATTTAATAAAGAACAGCCCTTAAGATAGAATTTCTTAGCCTGCCAGGACTGACAAAAGCCAGCTAATGCAGAAATGTCAACAGCAAACCTCATCAGCAGCCCCGAGATGCCTTGTAATCAAGAGAAAAGCCATGACTCTACCTCAGCATTAATATATAGCTATGAAATATCCACACATCTGTGTGCATGGAGGAATTAGTAGGGAGCCTTGAAATGCACAAGGAAAAAGAGAAGACCCCACTGGCTAGTTACTGATAGATTTTCTGTAAGCAAATTCCACCTTGGTTAGACTGCTGTGAAATGTAAAGGAACTTCCAGAGAGAGAGAGAGAGAGTTACAGGATAGTATGTTCAGGGACGGAAAAGAAACAGTGATTGACACTGATGTTGCAAGACATGGGTCCAAATCTTGCTCTTGGATACACATGTAAATTTGAAGTAACTGCACTGACTTGGCTGGAATTAGTCCAGGATTCGGGCGGGGGGGAGCGCTCTGGCCACATGCCCCTGCCCCAAATCCTCTCTGCCCCTCCTCTGCCCATGCCCCGCCCCTTCCCCACCTATGTCCCTCCCCCCGACGCGCCTGCTGTGTACTGCTCTTGGCCAGCAGGACACCCCCTCTGGCCCGCCCGCCGTCCTGTTTCCCTCTGGCCCTGGGTGTGAGCTACAGTGGCTGGTGAGCCTGGGCAAGTGCCAGCTGGAAGCTGGTAATGTGTGCCCTCTGCTGCCCACTCATCAGCCCTCCGCATGCTCACCCGCTTGCTGTCCTCTTCCTGCTTTGCCCATCCCCATCCCTGCTGCTCCTCCACATTCCCCAGCAGCAGTGTGTGGGGAACCAGGCCCTGGTTGGAACGTTCATACACCACTGCCAGCTGGGCCAGCACCTGAGACAGCCCAAGACTCTCCTACCTAGGGGGCTGTCCAGGAGGAGCCAAGTCCTGCATGTGCCAAAGCACAGCACAGGGCTGGCACAGGGAAGCCTCTCCACCCTTCCGCTACGCTCTAGAACAGCAGGGGGAGGGAAAGCAATTTCCAGCCTGTTTATGCCTCAAACCTGCAGGCTCCATAGAACCCCCGCAAGACAGTGGTTTAGCGCCTTCTTCAATCATGCCTCACCACCACCACCTGCGCCACTGGTCCATTGTCGAGGCACCCTCCTTTGTTGAACACATCTCTGGCTATGCTCACTGAAGCCCCTGTGGTGAGGTTCCCTGGGTCTTCTCATGCTGTAGCTGGGAGACAGAAGGTGGCTGGCCGGTAGCAGCCTGGTGGTATTAGGGGGTTTACAGCCTTATGCAGGTCCCTCCCTTCCAGCCACATTGAGGGGAGAGGAGAAGGGCATGAAGGGAGGGGAAGAAAAGAATTCTGCAAAGGCATGGGCCAAATCTTCCATCCTCCCGCCTCCTTCCTTGCAGCTGAAAGTAGCTATCGTCCCTTCTCTCCCACATGGTGCTCAGAGGCTGCTGCTGGCCACGTTTTAGAAGAAATTGGAAGAGGAGGGGATGTGCCTCCTGCACATGTTGCCTGAGGAAGATGCAGTGCCAGGCACCTGGAGAGGTGAGGCCATCCTTGGGGTGCCCAGCCAGGTGTGGAGAGCAAAGAGTGCTGGGCAGGGTGGGTTGTGTCAGTCAGTCACACCCTCTCCCCCGTTTGAGAGAGGTGAATAGCGTGTGACCTCTCCCCATGTGTGTGTGGAAGAGCCGGTGTGGGTGTGTCATCCCTCCCCATGTTACCCTTGGCCTAAGCCCTTAAAGATAAGGTTGAAAAAAAGAATCCAGTTGCACAGGATTTCTTTTTAACAGTGGCTCAGTTAATGTGAATGTTTGTGTGACTGACGGCTGTTGAACTTGCTTGAATGCAAGTCAATTTTTCAGGTGTCCCATATTCAACTGAGCAAAGGTGAGCAAACTTTTTACATCAGGCCTCCTTTTCATCCCTGCAATTAGCAGCCCACCCTGGCCACCAGCCTGTCTGCTGTAATCTGAACCAATGGAAATTTCAGTTATGTTCATATGGAAAAAAAGAAAAAAAACTTTCTGCATGTTTAAGAAGATGGCATGTAGAATGGAAGAACTTTATTAATCTGTGTATAAGTGGAAACACACAGACATAGGAAACACTAACATAGCTCAACATTTTTAATGAGATGGATGAGTCTGAGACCCTGCAGCTGATCATGCTGTGCCCCCCGTACAAAATTACATGCCCCTCCAAGGGGGCCCACCCTTCACTATGCTCACCCCTGCCATAGAGGGAAGTATTGTCCCCCTATCTCAACTATAAACAATTTCCCTCTGCAGGAGGCCCAATGAAAGTTCAGCATTTTGCAGCTGCAAAAATGCCTTTGGGTCACATTCTGGTCTGATGTAAAGCTGTGGAAATCCAGAGTGACTTCACTGGTGCAAGTGCATTTATTCTGAATTTCCAAGGGTGTGAAGTCAGAATGTGAGCTTATGCCTCGGCAACCTTATGCGAAGAAAAAGAGCCATGTTTTACTATGCGCCAGACCATTTGCTAAAGAGTACATTTAAACTTGAGTCTTCCTGGAGTCAAGCTGAAAAGCTTTTTGGAAAGGTTTACCAATGTTCTTATAGAAAACGGGCTCTTCACTAAAAGAAAGCAAATGTGACTAGATATAAAGAAAGGGAGGGATGCTGAGAGCCAGACGTAATAAGGAGGGGAGTGAAGGTGTGTGGGTACTGCATGCAAATATTTTCCTCTTTTGATATAGTGCTTCAGGCCCTGAAAAGACAAACTTAAATGAGGGTCTGAAAAGAGACTTAACTATAATTCCACCAACCTGAGACTCAAAGCTTCAGTGGGAACACACAGAATAACTGAATTTGGAAATTATACAGATGCACTGTATATCTGAATCCCTGTTCTTCTACAGGGTGGACATAGGAGAATCAGTAAGGTGGTATTGACAAATATAGTAGTTTTTAGTCAGGGCAAAATGTTAACACACAGTTAAAGCTGAGACATGTGATTTAATGGGAAGACGCTTCATGGCTAAGCACAAATTTCTTGGGCTGGGAGTGGTGGGGGTGGCAGGGAGAGCATGGAGGGAATAGCTATGAAATTTTAATAATTCTGCGGGACTCAGGAGACAGCTCTAAAAACTGTGCTGAGCTGAAATCTCCGAGATGTGCGTGGAAAGTATTTAAACTTCATACAATAGAAAACTGAATAGTGAAGTAACACTTTCAAACAGGAGAACCTATTAGAATCAGTCCCATCACAGTTGTTTTCTCATTTTTCTAAGGGGAGGTGTCACAGATTCTACCAGTTTGAGGTCTTCAAGGTTTGTTGTTTGGGAGTGAATGCAGACCACAGAGAGTCTCTGAGGTTTGCAAACTCCATGGCAGGTGAAGAGCATCGCTGTGCTCTAGTTCTGGAGAGTTCAGAGTAGGACATCCTCTCATCATGTGCTGGAGTGCTACAAATAAAATATTCAGTGTTAACTGCAAACCTTCAGAAGCTGTAAATTTTAAGCTCCCCAGATCAGGAGACTGGCATAAAAGTCATTAGATTTTAAATATATGTCAAACTTTGAGGTGCTTTTCTTTCTGCCTTCCAGTCTTTGACTCTTATGGGAGCACTAAGAACACACTGAAGCTTTTCTCCAAAAACTATGAAGATTAAAAAATTCCTTCTTTGAATAAATGCTGCTGCTCCCTTGGTTGATGTGGGAGAGAGTATGGGTGGCAGAGTTTGTTTTATATACAGATCTCACAATGCTTTTTAAAGTGATCACTTGCTAGATTAATAGGTCAGAGATCGTGAAGGTAAATGGAGGAACAACCATGTAGCTCTCAAATTAGAGTAAACCACACTTTATCAAGAAAAAGGGCATGTTATCTAGGATACATGGGTCACTCCTACACTTGGATCACAGTACAGTGGGATCTTGAGCTTTCTCTCAGGTGCTCTCCACAGGTGGGTTTGAAGGACCTCAGTTTAATGTGTCCTCTGGAACCCGTGTTTCACTGAGCCCTGCTTCCAGCTCTGTGTTTCACTGCTAAGTCTGAAGCTGCTGCTGCTTTTGATGCCCCTACTGGAATGTGGACACTTAGGTTAACCAGTGCAGAACAGCTGCACTCAGAGTGGCGGCCCTTCAGTTAACAGCTGTGAATGGCAGAAAGAGTTGGGATGAAGGTAAATTTATTTTACTCTGAATTTCCTTACATACCCATCTGAGTCCCAACTGCAGAACACTTCCCTCTAAAAATATTTACTTTCATCTCTAGCTCCTGTTCAGTGTTTGTCTCCTGCTCCCAGAATTCCTGAGCTTGTTTATTCTCAACTGTCCATCTTTTCTGTTGTACTGTTGCATCCATACTAGTGTCTCTCCTGCCTTGGGTGGGTGAAATTTACTCTTCCTGTAGGGGCCATCATAGGCCTCTGCAAGAGAGACTAAACTGATGTCTGGGCTGTTCACTCAGGGTGAGTGACTGGAACTATTGTATCAGGCAGAGGGAGCAGATAGTGAACAGCTGAATGGTAGGAAAATATGTACCTTTCCAAGCTTTTCATTGGATGGAGGAAGCTGCTGTCTAAAGAAGCAAATATACCAAAAGGGCAGGGCCAAATTAACATGTAGCATATTTAAAACACTTCCGTCAATCTCAAAATGCTTTAAAAGTCAGTGTCCTTTGACACCTGGGAAAACTGAGGCAGGGAAAGAGTGAGAAGGCCTGTAACACTTTATAGACTAACAGATATATTGGAGCATAAGCTTTCATGGGCAAACACCCGCTTTGTCAGATGCATCTGACTATGTAATATGGTGTGGAAAGAAGGGAAGGCACCTAAGGTATGGACAATACTAGTGCTAGTGACAACACACAAGAAAGGAAGCACGTTGGAGTGGAAGAACTACAGAATGATTGCCCTAATAAGTCATCTAGGCAAGATACTGATGATGATACTGATGGAGACACTGAGACTGCAGATGGAAGAACATCTAGCAGATGAGCAAGCAGGATTCAGGAAAGATAGAAGTACCATACAGCATATATTGGCACTAATACTGTTAGAGAAAGCTCAATGAAAGAACAAGAACATCTACATTTGCTTCATCGATTTTCATATGGCATTTGACAGTATAGATCAGAAAGTGACTTGGTGTTGGAGTCATACGGAGTGGATAGCAGACATACATTTGTCGAAGGATGTCAGCAACAATGTGGAGGCAGCAATGAGAATGTGCAGAGATTTGGGAAGTTGGTTTAGAACAAGTAGAGAGATGAGACAAGGAGATCCAATATTGCTGATGAGTATGTTCATCACACACCTAAAGAGAGCAATGGATAGGATCAAGGAAGAGATAGAAGGGATATCGGTCCACAGGATGAGAATTAACAACTTCAGGTTCATGGATGGTATATATCAGAGAGGTAGCCATGTTAGTCTGTATCTTCGAGAACAAGAAATCCTGTGGCATCTATCTGTGGCATAGACTAACAGATATTTTGGAGCATAAGCTTTCATGGGCAAAGATCCTCTTCATCAGATGCATGACTCCTTGTGCCCATCGGTGTCCAATGCCTCCCTCACTATTTCCTTCCATTTTCCCCTCTCCAGTGCGGGGTGGCTTAGTTTCTGTAGACTAGCTCTGCGCCATTCTACTATATCATCTGCCCATTCTCTGTGGGGTTTGCCTCTCCTATTTGAAGTGTCCATTATGCTGAATACCAGGGCCTTGACTTTTCACTCATTGTTCATTGGGTAAATATGCCCGAATAGCTGTAACTTCCATTGTATAACCTTCTGCAGTAGGTTTACTTTTGGCTGTCTCTTCCTATATAATTCTTCATTGGTGACCTAAGCTAATTGCTTTGTTTTTCCCTGTTTTATCCCTTACCTTCAAACTCACTCTTGCTTTCACTATTCGAGTCACCATGGTTGTTGAGGAGGAGGAGGAGAGCCACGGCTAAAAACCAGTCACCTGTGCAGGCCTGATAGCCTACACAGAGCTGAAACCTCATGGTTTTGCTATTCAGTGGTACAGCAGGCATGAGGGAGATCACAAAAGTGCCTCTGTGCCTATCAACACTCTGAAGCACTATAAGTACAGAAATCCCTGTTTAGTGCATTAGTCTCTGGCCACTCTGCTTCCTAAAAATAATGGCCATAAGCTGTTCTCCCTATCTAGGCACATGCTTGGAAGCCTGCTTAAGATAACTCAGGGCATCTGAGCTACAGCGTAAATGTTGCCAAACGTACTGTCCCTTTAACCACAGAGTTCCACAGAAAAACCCTATGTTGTTATTCTGTGAGGTTCCTATAATATAGTACTGTGCAGCTGCAACCTAGATCCTGCAGAAAACAGAATGGGCCGACTGAAATGGAAACTTTTGTTACTTATAATGTTAATGAAACCAGTTTATCAGGCAGCGCAGAGGAAGTGGAATATTTAGTGCCATTTAATGTCTAATCATCAGCATTTCTTTGAATAAATCACATTACATTGTCTAAAACCTGAAAAGACTAGGCTGCAATAGTTTTTAATCTGTTGTAGTTTTATTAAAGGGACACCCCATTTGCCATCTAGCTGAACATGGTTTTAGGGGCAGTTCTACACAGTTTGCAATTATATTTGGTCGCTTCATTGTTTGTTGGGGTCTGATGGGGTAGCATTGCCATGTTACCGAGCTGCGTACCAAGGCTTTTCTTCTTCTTCTAGGTTGCTACATGCAACCCGGGCAACATAAACTCATGGCCAGTCCCATTTCTGTCTCTTCAACTACTACGAATACTTTTGTTGTGTGTTTCAGTCATAACATCTCATTTTGACAACAGTAGCTCCACCCTTGAAGCAAACTCTGCCTTTTACCTTTTTGTCCTAGTCACCCTTACAGGCTTGATGGACTAAATAGAGCAGAAGCCTCATGGTTTTGCTGTTCAGGGGTACAGCTGGCCCGAGAGAGGTCACAAATGTTCCTGTCCTCCCACCAACACACTGCAGCACTATACAATACAGAAGTGTTGCTATCAGGACCCAGAGCCAAAGAGTTTGCAGTTGCAGAGGCCACTGGTTGAGGCAGAGTGCAGGGCTCTGCAGCACAGTGGTAAGGAGCCTGATTTCCTAGGCCAGAGGTCAGTAACCGTTCCAAGATGGAGTGATGATATTTGCCCTTTTGACCTTTATGCACAGTCCAAGTGCCAGTGATACTTTTTAAAGTCACTAATAGTCCTACTTATAACAGCTTCATTACTAAATAAATTAAGAAGCAGAGCTTTAATGTGTAGGTAGTAGTTGGTAGCATCAGCTGTTTTTTTGTCTTTTGCAGCTCCTGGCTGCATGGGGGTGGAGGGGAAGGGCTGAGCTCCTGCTTCATGTGCTGACAAAAATCATCTTGCATGCCAAGCTTGGTGTGTGTGCTGGGGGTTGCTGACCCCTGCCCTAGGCCTCTGAAGTTATCTCCTAGATGCTGCCAGGAGACCAGAGGTCCTATATACTGTGGATAAGAGACTACTGCTTTTACTCACTTGAGTAGTACCTTACTCTGTGAATAGCACCATTCAATTTAACAAAGCTGCTTTGGGAAGTAAGGGTAGCAAAATGTGGTCCTGTCATCCTAATGTTTTGACCCTGTTTCTGAAAACTCTTCAGCTATGTCTACACTGGGGAGTTTTGTCAACAAAACTCATGGAGCATCCACACCAAAATGCGTTCTGTTGACAGTAAAAAGACAGAAGGTGGCACTTTTGTCCACAGCCTTCTGCCTCTCCCCCACGAGGCAAAACGCCTTCCTTGACAGACTCTGTTGACAAAAAAGCCACGCGGATGCTCCAGGGAACCCTCTGTCAACAGACAGGGCTTCTGGGTCACCAGGTAGGCCTGTCTGCTGTGCTTCCGGTTGGCCATTCTATTAAGAGAATGGCTGGGCAGTCTGGCCGCTCTCTATTGACAGAGTGATCCACTTTCATGCGTTGCTGCAGTCTCTCAGTTAGCTGCAGTTTTGTCGGAAGATACTTTCCCAGAGTAACGTCTGTTGACAGATCATTCTCGTGCAGACTTAGCTCCTTTTCTTGCCCGTGCATATCTTGCTCATTGTAACTTTTAAGTTACCTGCAGTGAACTTCTAAGTTCAATAAAATGAAATGATGGCAGTTGTCTTTAAGGCTACTGATTAATGGAAGCATGGGTAGTTGGACACAGATGAGATGGTAATAAATGGTTCTGTCAAAATAAAATAATTATTGTATTAAAAAGGAGCTGTTCAAAATTGGACCTACTATACCTATAAAAATATTTCAGCTGTTGATGTGTTTTGTGTTTCATGATATATCATGTGTTTTCTCCAGGAGCAGCTCATGAGATGTAAATTTAATATGCTTACGGTATAGCATCTTGAGTTCCCTGGATCCTAGTATATTCACTTCTGCTGCAGATGTATTTATTTTTATTGACTTAATATTAGTTCTAACTGGATCCTGAAGACTGACTAACTTGGTTGTGCACATACCACTTTCTAGCAGGAGTGAGAAAAAACTAGCATATCTTATTGTACCTGAAACACTCTATGATATGTACTAAATATTATGACTACTGCAAGCCCTGCAATAATTGATTCACCCACACAGCCATTTAGTCTGTGAGCTGCTCGTTTTACAAATTCTACAATCTTTTAGAAATTCTTTCACTGCAGAAGATTGCTGCCTGGCCTCAGATTCATTATGGTGATTGAATCCTCTTCAATAGAGAACTGTTTAAAGAGAGCACATCCCTGTGTGTCTCTCTCAGAGTGAAGGCACATAGGTTAAAAGCTTGTCTGGGTGGCATAATTCACTGCTGCTGTGCCAAACAATCACATCTTATTGTGACCTTCATAAGATACAAAAAGGCAACAGTATGGAGCTAGTCTTTTTTTTTCAAACCACAGTACAATTTTAGCTACCCAACATCTGAAGCTACTAGAATTCCTAATTAAATAACCAATTAATAATGTAGAATAGAAAGAGCTGTTTTTTCAGACACAAAATCATAATTAATCAGAGTACAAAAAGCTGCCTGTCTTTATATCAGGAAAATATAGACTAGGTGTTTAAATATTCCAGCACACCTGAACCTTGGCCATCCGTCATTGTTATGACTTAAAACATCTCAGACTAAATTAGGTTTTGTTTGTATAGAGCAGTGAAAGTCAGATGGCTTGAATGACAAAATTAGAACATGCTCAAATCACTGAAACAAAACTGCATAAAAGGAAAGATGTGCAGTAGGAGAATTGCTAGTGCTAGCCTGAAATCCTTTGTGGGATTTTTTTTCTCCCCTCCATAAATGATTGTTTGTAACAATAGAAAGCAGAGAACACTTCCAGGAGCTCTGTCAGAGTTCTTTACATATGTAACTTTTGACGCATTTATATATTAAAAGGTAAATAAAATTATAGTATATAGCTGAAGCATATAACCTCTGTTATTTCTAATTAGTCAATGAAATGGTATAGCAATGGATGTTTTTCAGTGCAGAATACCTGTGAAACACAAGGCCGGAGTAATTTTGAATAGCACACCAAGGTCACATTTTAAACATTTAAAAAAAAAAAAGGCAAAAATTCCCCTTCCCACTTCTTTGGAAGTTAGTGGAATATTTCTGTGAATATAATCAAAAACATTTGAAATAAATATTTAGTATTTTTTGCATGTTTCATATTTTTACGGGAACTATTTGATTTAGATGCAAGGGCTGGTATTGGCTATGTATTGTTTGTTTTTGTGGGTTTTTTTGCAACTGTATTAATATAGAGAAGTGTATAGCCAAAGTTGTCTTCTATTGCGCAGTCACATAGCTTAGCTAAAGACAACAAATTATTTTGGGAATTCAGATCTTAATATTTCACCAGTTCTGTGTAAAGCTGTGGAATTGTACAACACAGGGCAATAGCACTTATCAGAATGGCACTAGAGAACTCTTGCATTAACAGCTGATGTTTAAAAATAGATACAACTACATGTAAGTTGCAAAATTTGGGCCATAGTCTATAACTCTTAATTGAACAAACTTCCCATTGACCTCAAGAGGAGATTTGCTCAGTTAAAGGCTACAATATTTGGCCTTTTTATAATTGTTTCAGAAATATAATTGACGAGAGGCTATATTAATAGTTTCCCAGTTTGATAAGTTCTTAACTCCATGATTCTTGATTCTGCATTCCTTTAAACATATTTTTAGGCATATGGTTGCCTTCTTGCAAAAAAATGTTTTATATACATTATTATATATGTGTGTGTATATGTGACTCATACACATTGTGTGTGTGTATATGTGTGACACATACACATGTACACACACATAAATAATACCTACATGCATGTACCTATGAATGTATGATATATATTTAGTTAGATACGTTGAACAATGCAGTACAAGTCAGCTGAAAATATCTGACTCCTTATAGATGCGTCTCTTGCCACAGACGATCTCTGTCCACATAAAATTTGTGTCATAGTAGTAAATAATTTTTGGTGACAGTTACAAGACTTTGTGCCATTGTTTTTATTGACAAAACTGCTATGAATCAACAGCATATGTAAACACAACACAAAATATGTGCGTTATAGCTCAGACTTTGTCAATACGGCATTCCATTGAGCCACTCTCTTTGGTGTTGTTTGCAGAGCTGCAATGTTCATTCTCCCAGAGAGTCAAACTGAAATTCAGATTGGGAAGAAGGAGTAGAGTGGCCCTGGGCTGCCAGGTTCTTCCTGTTCTCTCCTCACCAATCTCTGCATGTGGAAAAAGAGCCCAGCTCTTCTCTCTTCCCTGACCTAAGATCTTACATTGGTGACTGTGGGAGGGGCAGATATGGCTGCCACAGGCAGCATTTCTGATTGGCTGCTCTTCTCCAGGAAGTGGTAGAACTGGGCAAAGGCAGCCAATCTACCCATGTAGTCTGATGGGGTTTGCCCCCGGAGTGTCTGTGATGAGACTGTACTACACTTCAAGA
The DNA here is from genome assembly GCF_033958435.1 of Carettochelys insculpta. Taxonomy (NCBI): domain Eukaryota; kingdom Metazoa; phylum Chordata; order Testudines; family Carettochelyidae; genus Carettochelys; species Carettochelys insculpta. The sequence goes on from NC_134150.1 coordinate 21,543,023, forward strand.
TGTGCCATCTTGGCACTTACCACATACATGGCTGCTCCTTGGAGCATAATTTAGACAGCCCGGGGTGGCCAGTGTATATTATTGCCAGCTTCCCAGGCTGACCAATAGGCTGCAACACTGCCTGGAACATCCAAAATGCCACTTCCAACATGTCCCCTCTTGTCTTCTGTCTGATTCTTGGTACACTTGCTAAACTGGGGCGTGCAAAGGGCTCATCCAAGGGCAACAATGAAGCTGTCTGCTGAGGTGCCAATGCTGGGGGAATCCTCCTTCTGGATGTGGAGCTCCCAGGGTCCCTTCATGTAGGTCTGGCTCTATTCTTCTGGGCCAAACAGTCCTATCAACCTTCAACTACCAAGGAGCTAGAGCAGGAATGAAAATTCCACCTCTAAAGTCCAAGATAGGGAGGGCTGCTTATATGGCCCCGATCACTACAACAACATTCTGTTGTCATCATTTGTGTATTTTGGCATTGGGAGAGTAAGAGGAGAAAAAGAAATCCCTGGATTCTGCCAGCTCTGTTGGTAGGTGAAATTTTCTGATAAGGAGGTCAGAGAGACCAAATGGACAACTTGCTGCCCCCCTAAGGTAATACAGTAAAGGAATGAGATAAAGTACTGACCATGAGGCCCTTGAAGAACATCTATTGTTAAAGAAAACTCTTTTACTAACTGGGGTTTTCTGATCTTGCTTGCATTCTAATTTTTATTATTTTCAAAGTATGTCTTGTAACTAAACCATTGTCCTGAGGTTTTCTTACTTCATTATGGCAAAAGAGTCCACTTTTTTTTTTTTCTTAGAAGCAGCTCATATTGAGTGGGTGGTGTACATGGGATCTGAAAATATTCAAATAATGCTATGTCTTTATTGCAGGGTTTTGTCAATAAAATGGTGGAGGGCTGGGGGCACAGCAGTCAGCATGGTCCCAGAGGCACTGAGGACCCCCCGTGTCAGGACCCACTGTGTAGGTCACATATGGCAGTGCTCCTGGGATGTTCTCATCCCTTGGCCCAGGGGGCATTGGTTGCTGCGCACAGTGAGGGGTAGGGACTTGGGGCCGTGTTGCATGAATGTCTCACCGTCTCTCCTTCTTGTCTTCCTTACAGCTGGACCTCTACCATCTGTGGGCCGGGTCACCTCCAGCACCCCACCAAGCCACCCCCAGCACCCAGAGGAGCCACTGCAGGGGCAACGAGGACCTCATGAGAGAGCACATTGTCATCCTGAGGGACATTCACGGGACCGTGGAGCACCAGCTCAAGTCAATGTGGAGTGGTGGTCATGGACCTGGGATCAGCTCATATCTGGTTGCCCCCACCCCCTCTGCACCCACTGGCCCTCCAACACATGCACTGGACCCCTGCCTGCTGCAATGGGTGATGGCCATGGCCCCTCCCCCATGCTGCCCTGGCCCCCAAGCTCCCCCTTCTCTCCCTGGGCCCCAGGCCTCCCCTGTGCTTCATGCCTACCCAGACCCTGCCACAGCCCCTCCCCATCTCTAGCTCTCCCTGGTCCTGGCCCCAGCCCAGCCCCAATGTAGCCCTGAACTTGTGGCAGCAGGGAATCTTGAGGACAACACCACTGGGGGTCCTGCTCCCCCTTGGGTTCATGGCCCCCCTCTCCCTTCATGTTCTGAGGACCCCACCCCTGTCTCAAGCTTCCCATTCAAGTTCTGAAGCTCCCCACCCCCTGTCCCAAGACATCCCCACTTTAAATAGTTCAATGATGTTTGCAGTTTGCTTTGTTGTAAATAGTTCTGTATTGCACAGTTTCCTTTTCTGAGGCCCCAGCTGTGGGGGTGGGGCTGTGGAGGGTTACTTGGGTCTGTGTGAGAAGTGCTCCTTCAGAGCCTCCAAGATTTGCAGCCTGTCCTGATCGGCCTGGGGAGGGTAATTGCGCCCTGCTGCTCATAGACATGCTCCTTGTGGTGCTCCTACCACGGGAGGAAGGCCTTCCCTTTCCCTTCCACAATGTTGTGCAGGGCACAAGAAACCCCCACAGCCTGGTGGATATTGCACTCCCTTACGTCAAGGTGGGTGAGCAGGCACCTGAATTGTGCCTTGAGGTGGCCAAAGGTGCACGCAGCCTGCATTCTGGCACAGTTCAGGCAGGCATTAAATAGTTCCTGGCTTGGGTCCAGCAGGCTGGTATAGGGCATGGCCTGAGGGGGTAGGCCACATCTCTCATGGTGCAGAGTAGTATATGCATGTCCTCAATCACCAGCTCACAGCGGGTAATGCATGTGCCTGTCTCCAGCCTCTGGCACAGGCTGGAGTTGCTGAATACATGTGCATTGTGTGCCTGACTTGCCTGTCTGAAGTAAATGTCTTTGAACTGTCCCAGTGGTCAACCAGGGCCTGCAGCACCATGGAGATGAAGCCCTTCTGGTTGATGTACTTGGCTGCACTGTGCTCTGGAGCAAGGATTGGGATGTGGGCCCCATTGATGGCCTTAATGCAATTCAGGAACCTCAAGGCAGTGAACCTGGCCACACTTTCATCAAGGTCTCCCACACAGATGACCCTACACAGCAAGATCATATTGATGGCCCTCGCTACCTGCACAGTGAGGTGACCAAACACATGGCACAGACTGAGGGAGGAAGTACCTGGCCCCTGGGGCGGGGGTCCCTGTCCCCCTCCTATCCCCTCCCACTGAGCTCTCTAGGAGCCTCCCCTAATGAGGCTGCCCCACCCCCCAGCAGCAGGTCTATGTGAGTGTGGGATGGCATGTTCCCCCAAGGACAGGGCTTCTCCCCACCCCAACCTCACCCCTCACACCCCTGGCCCCACTTCCCGAGGGTTCCCCTTTTGTGAGACACATTTCCCCCAGACCCACCAGCACAGATTGCAGCCCGAGGGTGTTACCTCCATGAGAAGGGCCCCAATTGTGGACTTCCCTTGCTGAACTGATCGCCCATTTAGTGGTAGCTTTTGGGGGTGGCAAGCTTTCAGATGGTAATTGTGACCTGCTTCTCCATGGGGATGGCAGGCTGTAGCTGTGTGCTGCGTCTCCAGAGGGCAGGGGCAAGGCAGGCACAGAGCTCCAGGAGGTTGGCCTTCCACACGTGAAAGTTCTGAAGTCCTCGCTGGTCATTCCACTTCTTTGTGACGAGACAGTCCCACCAGTCTGAACTGTTGCGGTGCCTCCATAGCCACCTACACACAGAGGGTGGAGAGTAGGGTGGGTGCAGGTGTGCAACTCCTGCAGCCACGGCACCATCCATGAAGGTGCTTTTGGACTCGCCTGTGGTGAGGAACAGCTGCCAGAAAGTTCAGCGTCAGCTGCAGCATGTCCATATGGGGCCATTGCAAGCCCTGGGGCAGCTCCGGTGGCATGGCACCCAGGGACCAGCTGTGTCACCCCCAAATACAGGGCAAGCACAGCAGATGCTTGGAGAGCTCTGCTGTCCCTTGCAGGGGTAGGTGAGCCCACAGCAGGGTCAGGGATCGGCTGTGTGAAGGGGTCCCTTTAAGTGCCTGTTTCCACAGGGCTCCAGCACTGGCTCCCAGAAGGAATGAGTGATCTGCAACCCTGGCTGAATTGTTCTGGGTGGTGGTTGTGTCGAGTGAGCAGTCGATGCGCTTTGCTGTCTGGACGTGCTCTGTCAACAGAAGTCTTGTCGCAAGATATCTAAAATGATTAAGGGTTTGGAACAGGTCCCATATCAGGAGAGGCTAGAGAGACTGGGACTTTTCAGTCTATAAAAGAGAAGGCTGAGGGGCGATATGATAGAGGTATATAAAATCATGAATGGTGTGGAGAAAGTGAATACAGAAAAGTTATTTACTTGTTCCCATAATATAAGAACAAGAGGACACCAAATGAAATTAATGGGTAGCAGGTTCAAAACTAATAAAAGAAAACTTTTCTTCACACAGCGCACAGTCAACCTGTGGAACTCCTTACCAGAGGATGCTGTGAAGGCCAGGACTCTAATAGAGTTTAAAAAAGAGTTCGATAAATATTTGGAGGTTGGGTCCCTAGATGGCTATTAGCAAGGGGTAAGGTATGGCACCTAGCCTTTTGTCAAGGGTGGGAGATGGATGGCAGGAGACAAATCGCTTGATCATTGTCTTTGGTTCACCTCCTCTGGGGCACCTGGCATTGGCTACTGTTGGCAGACAGGATACTGGGCTAGATGGACCTTTGGTCTGACCCAGTATGGCCGTTCTTATGTTCAACAAATCCCTGCAATCTAAACATAGCCTAAAAAAGAGAGTAGGAACTCTTTTGTGATGCCAACTCTTCTGTAAATTCTTGGGCATTTTCGCTAGTGTGAAATCATGAGCTGTCACTTCTCCAGTGTAGATCGGGTAGGGAAAGAAAAATAGACTGTAATTAAATACAGTAGGGTCTCAATATTTGAGAACCTAAGGTTCCCAACTTCAATTATTCACTAGTGGTTGCTTCCTTGGGGCTCTGGGCAGGGAGCTCTGGCAGTTGCTGTTTCTCCCAGGCCATGGGGTGGGCAGCGCCGGCAGCTGCCACTTTCCCCTCGCGTCCGGGCAGGGAGTGTCAGCGGCTGCCGCTTCCCTGGGGCCTCAGGCAAGGAGCGCTGGCAGCCAGGGGCTGCCATATTTGCAAAATTCAACATTCGCGAGAGTTCTCAACATGGAGCCCTCATGAATGTTGAGACCCTACTGTAAATAAATATGTATGTATCTATGTATTTATGTGTAACTTGGAGCCGAAAGGGAGTCTAAATATGATCACCAGCAGAAAACCTTGGATAGATGTATGTTGTCCTTCCACATGGGGCAGAGCCAGCAGTTTGACTTGACTCATGGGTCTTCAGCAGGAGAACCATATGTTAACCACCTATACCACCTAGCCCAGGCAAAAGGAAGGCCCAGGCCTGAAAATTGCTTATCTGGAGGTACTAAGTAGGCTCTTATCCCTCTCTGCAGTATTCTAGACAACAAGGAACAGGAAATAAACAAAGCATCATACGGGCCATCATAATCCAAAATGATGCAGGCTGAATTCCCCTGCTCAGTAGTAGAAAACTATGTGCATCCTTTCAAGTATGATTGGCAACCGTGGTATCATCAGTCAGCCTTTGAGAGCCTTCCTGCATGTGTCAGGCTTGCTGTTTCCTATGCAGTCCTCCTTACGTCATCTGTGTGGGTTAGCTTCCATATATGGGCATGGTGGGGCGGGGGAAGGTGCGTATCTTCATCTTCCACAGTTGTTTGAAGGGTGTGGGCAAAGGCAGGAGTCCAGGCTCAGTGGGTGAGGAAAAGAAATAATTTGGTTTCTAAACTGGGAATTGACATGAGTGCAACCGATCCACACAAACTCTCTGGCCAAAATATAAATACTGGCTGTGGATAGTTTTTAGTGTTTTGCTCTTACAATGCAAGTATTTGTGTGTTAAAAACAGTAAGAACAAGACATCTGAAAATTAGGATTCTGTGTCAGGCTGTCAATCCCCACAAGCATGCAGCCTTTCATTAAAATCTGTTTGACATTTTTGTTATGCACAGAGAGCCAAAAAGATGCCAAAACCCTGATATTTGTGATCACATCCTCCTGCTAATATAAGACACTGCAAAGAGGATTGTATTAAAACATTTGATGCAAAAGACTGAACAGTAAAAATAAAATAATCAAAAATAGATTTAAACGTGAGATGAGGAATCTAGCTGCTCTTTTTGGGTGAAGTAATTTTCCATGCAAGGGACCTTTTTAACTCTTCATAATTATGTGAAATAATAAGTAATGTCTTTAATTCTGGTTTTCCGCAAGGGTTTACAGTCCTAAGAAAATTGTGCAAAATTCAATCATTTTGTGAAAATTCATGTAATGAGCACATGTCACATGACCTGGCAGAAGAGATATTATTATGTCACAACACCATGAGTAAATTATCTTACTGGCGACTAGCTTAAAGGTCATGGAGATCATCTGATGCAAGAGATGGAAATTTCTTATGCCAAAACAATATTGACAGCTTATCAAGCACAGAGGAAAGTACAATAATAAAATAGAATGTAAGGTAAGATAACACTTGCTAGTGAAGGTAGAAAATATGACATGGCATTTCAATTTTAAGGTTATGGGCAGGATGATATGGTAGGAAGGTTTGGATGCAAAATAATGTAACTTGCATATGAATTTATTGGAATAAATACAAATACAGAATTTTAATGCATAGGTATAGAATATAAATCATCTCATGGATTATAGAAAGAAAGGGACACAAACAATGGTACAAACAAAGGAGCACTGAGATAGCCTACCACTTGAAAGACTCTTTCATTCTTCCCTTCTTATTCTAGTCAGTCTAGCATGGATGGTTGGATTTAAATTTCACTCTTTTTAGTTTTATTTATAATTCTGACACAAGAATTCCCTATTGCTTTTATTTAATTTGATTCATTGTCCATATTTACCTACCTTTTGTACAGCTTCAGCAAAATGTAAAAAGTGGAATGGACACGCACATATAATAAAGAATATTGTGGTATAATGCAGTAAACTGGAGAGATACGTTTGTGAGCTAGACTGGACACTATCATCCTCCTGTTGTATTTTCACAAACATTATAATGTAAGCAAGAAAGTTGATTGAGGATAAGAAGTTTCACCAAAGCCCTGGTTCAACAAATCATAGTTATGCTTGAAGTCAAACATTGGCTTCAGTACTGCACCTTGTTGATTTGGTGCCTTATCTTTCCACGCCACAACTGTAAAATCTAACCTTGTTTTCATTGCTTCTCTCTTCATTACAGGCAGCTGTCAGCACATTCATAGTTCCCTTTCCTATTTGGTGAAACTGCCATGTTACTTTTATCAATAACCCCAAAGGCCAAATTAAATTGAATGAATTGACTGCAAAGATGTATGGGGCAAGCTTGAAAGTACAATAGCTCTCAGTCAGGTTAGATGGTACAGTTGGGAACGAGCTGGCAGGTACTAGGGTTTTGTTCACAGTCGTGCTGCCACTTTTGTAACCCATTGGTGGAACCACTCTGCTGATAGCAAGGCTTGGGAGTTTCTCAGAGAAAGAGTCTAGTTCAGACAAGTCCTGAGGATCCACACTGTGAGAAAATGGGGCTAGGGAAGCTTTACTGGGAAAGGATTGAACAAGTCTTGCTGACATCTATCCAGCACCACAATCAGCCAGAGTGACACTGTGTGCTGATGATGTAAAAATCAGAAAGAGGAGTGTGATGTGTGTGTGTGTGCACAAGAGAGGGTGTTGAAAGCTACTTTGGGGTGTCTGATTTTATATGAATACATCTCTGGATTCGTTGCCTCTCAGGCCACTGAGAACACATGCTTAACAAAAATTGTTTATCCAGCTTCAGCACAATTAGTTTGCAGAAACAAGTGGCTGTATCTGATTTGTCCCATTTCTCCACTCCCACTTCTTTCCACCAGTTTTCTCCTCTCTTTTTTTAGAGCACTTGTAAAGGACATTAACACCCAGAAAGTATCTGTTCTAATGCAGTATGAATGTTCAAGATAGCCTGTGGAAAATACATTACCTTTGAGCTGAATCTGTTTGGTTTGAGAAATCTGTTTCTTGTCTGATGTAACAGATTGTCTGGAAGAGTGTACTGTACCTGCTACCCACAGGTCATTACTCAGTGGAAACCACACTTTAAAAAAAGCACAGTGTCAAAAGCATGCAGGAAATAAATCAGGTTAGATCAGAGATCCCTCTCTGTGCATATGCTTCTCCAAGCATTTGTATCTGGTTCAGAGTAAGGTTACTTTCAGCATGTGATGTTTCACATCTGTGCATGGGTGTAAAAATGCTGCCATTTCATTATCTTATTGGTACTCTTTCCATTGCTATTATATCTTTCCAACCTTCCTTATCCAAAGTAAATGATATGATTTTTTTTCCACTTGTTTTCTCATGATCTTTGTAAATGCAAATGTGGGAATAGGGGACTGGATTGAAAGCTAGAGTAAATCACCATAAGACAATTGGCGTCAATGGAGTTAAACCAGTTTAAACACGCTAGTGAAGAGACTTCTATATTTTGTTAGACTACCAAAATCAGGATTCTGCACTTTTCTCTACAATGCTCACTGAGAAAGATGTTGAACCTGACTCTCTTCAGTACTGCAAAGGAAGAGATCTCATCTCTTTATTCAAAGAGACAATTTGCAGTGCAGTGTAAGGAAGGATTATTGTATTCTTGGTACAGCAGTGAATGAGAAGTAAGCCCCTTTGTTGAGTAATGAGACTTTTCTTGGTTATTTTGGGCAAATCCTAATGGTGAAAGGACATGGTGGTATAGAAACCCCTTCACTTTGGATAGAAAACCAAAGAATCGGGGAGCCGATAGCCTCACTGGGTCTCTGGGCAAGGCAGAGGGGGACCTACTGTGGCTCCCTGGAAGGAAGTGGTGAGGCCAGGGCAACCAGCTCTCAATGGCACCAGGATTCCAGCATACTCCCTCCCAGCTCTTGGTGCTGCCCAGGGCACACCTCTGGCAGCAATTGAAAGGACCTAGGGTCCCAGCCCTGCTGCCGCCACAGTAGTGGGGGTGGTGGCTAAGAGCTCTGAGTCCTTTTGCATCACCAGGTCCCAGGGCTCCTTTGACCCCCTTCTCCTAGCTAAATTAAGTCACAGAATTAATTCCACCAGTGCCAGTAAGCTATGGTGGCATGCAATGACCATTCAGTTCTTTGGAGACCTTGAAGATCAAAGTTTCTCAGCACATTGCCCCCTGCCCGACAAACTCCTAAAGGGGATTTCCTTTATAAAGGATCTATAACAAACATGTTGAGTACAAAATATTCACAGTATCGGGGATATGGAAAAGAAAAAGCACATACAAAATAACCCCCTGTGGCAAGGTACCCCCTTGCCTTGGCTTGGGTCCCTCACCTCTATGTCCCCTGGATTGTCTGGTCTGGGCTGCAGCTACCTCTGCTGTTCTTGTTGTGGCCAGTCTCCTTCCCTCCTCTCTCACTACCAGGGCTGTCAGCCTGGCTAGGGGGAGGGGAGCCCCACTACTCCTCCCTCCCCAGCTCTCTTAAGACTCCCTACCAGCATCTGATGAAGTGAGTCTGTGCTCATGAAAGCTCATGCTCAAAACTTTTCTGTTAGTCTATAAGGTGCCACAGGACCCTTCGTTGCTGTATCTGCTTTTAGCAACAGAGAGGCAGCCATGCTAGTTTATACACTATCAAAACAAAAAGCAGTCAAGTAGCACTTTGAAGACTAGTAAAACATTTTATTAGGTGAACTTTCGTGGAACAGACCCACTTCTTCAGACCATAGCCAGACCAGAACAGACTCAATATTTAAGACACAGAGAACCAAAAACAGTAAGCAAGGAGGACAAATCAGAAAAAGATAATCAAGGTGAGCAAATCAGAGAGTGGAGGGGTGGGAGGGGAGGTCAAGAATTAGATTGAGCCGAGTATGCAGACAAGCCCCTATAGTGACTCAGAAAGTTCCCGTCCCAGTTTAAACCATGTGTTAATGTGCCAAATTTGAATATAAAAGCCAGCTCGGCTGCTTCCCTTTGAAGAACGGTGCGAAAATTCTTTTTCAGTAACGCACGTACCTTTAGGTCATTAATAGAATGCCCCATTCCATTAAAATGTTGACTAACTGGTTTGTGGATCTGGAGTGTTTTAATGTCTGTTTTGTGCCTATTAACCCTTTGTCTAAGGGAGTTAGAAGTCTGTCCAATATACAAAGCATCTGGGCATTGTTGGCACATGATGGCATATATGATGTTAGTAGAGGAGCATGAGAAAGTGCCCGTGATTCCATGAGTAACCTGGTTAGGTCCAGTGATGGTATTTCCAGAGAAGATATGTGGACAAAGCTGGCAGTGGGCTTTGTTGCAGGGAAAGGTTCCAGGACTGGTGTTCCTGGGGTATAGACTGTGGCTGTTAGTGAGGATCCTCATGAGGTTGGGAGGTTGTCTGTAGGAGAGAACAGGCCTCTCACCCAGGGCCTTCTGGAGTGTGGCATCCTGATTAAGGATAGGTTGTAGGTCTTTAATAATTGGTTGCAGTGGTCTGAGTTGGGGGCTGTAGGTGATGACCAGTGGTGTTCTGTTCTTGGCCTTTTTGGGCCGATCTTGGAGTAGCTGGTCTCTGGGTATTCGTCTGGCCCTTTCGCTTTGTTTTTTTTACTGCTTTTAGCTTCTCCTTATCTCCTTCACTAGCTCTCTCATTCTCCACCCAGCTTGGTTTTCCTTGGCTGCTTTTAAGCCTCCCGGCAGTGAGTTCAGATGGCTCTTGCTAATTGTTTGCCTGCTGCCACACCCTATTGCCTCCACCTAGGAACTTCATTAGCTATTTCTGCTCTTTCCCTATCCCAGGCTGAGTCCTGCTGACCATACCTTGTCACACCCTCATAGGTCATTCAGCTAGAAGAGTCTTAATCGGCAGAGTTTCACAGTTCCTGAGTTTTGCTTCACATTTCAAGCATTATTGCAGGATTGCAGCGCTGGCTACCCCTTGAAGGTGCCAGAAGTGAAGGAACACCAGGGATGTGGAAGTCCATGAGATCTTTCATGCTACTAAACAGAAAAAAGGTAAGGAACAGAGGAGAGTGGGACACGTTTACCATGGAATACCTGTCAGCCCAGGCCCTAAAAAATCTGAAATAAAGCACGCTTTGTTTGGAGGATTTCGGGTTTAGTTCACACATCCTAATTTTTGTTTTCAGTGCCTTAACTGGACCTATGGGGATGTCTTTGGTTTCGAAGTTTTTTTAAAAAGCTCATACAAACTTGCATACCATGAGGCAATACTGTATCCCCACAATGGGACTGCTGCCCAGTCACATAGTATACCAGAACACCTTTTCCTCACTACTTAAATTCTAATTGAAGCTTTGGACCAAGGGAACTATTCTTCGAGGTTTCCAGGTTTGCTTCTTCAAGTGTCTACTTGCTGGGAGCAATGCACTCATTTTTGTAAGGAGAAAGATCCCTTAATTTGCTATTAAATTAAACAGTGTCAGTACTACTGCTGTAGAGCTGAGCGAATAATCCATAATGAATAATTTATTCAACAAATTTAGCTGTTCTCTCTGCTCCCAGACTATCTGGAGACAGATCACCATTCTTTCCAATTTATTTATTATTTGAAATTATTGATGGATAAGTTTGCATTTAAAACCCCCAACTTTGTGGCTTGATTTTGAACAGCGGCTAACCTAGTGAGGAGGGCTTTAAACTAGGTTCGACGGGGACAGGGGAGCAAAGCCTGCAGGTAAGTGGAGAGCATGGATACTTGGGAGATGAACTTGAAATGGGAGGAAGTATGGGCAACACTGGGAGAGTAAAAAGAGGGCCAGGGCAAAACTGGGAGGCAAGACCAAATCAATGTCTGAGATGCCTATATACAAATGCAAGAAGTATGGGAAATAAACAAGAAGAATTGGAAGTACTAATAAATGAATACAGCTATGATATCGTTGGCATCACAGAAACTTGGTGGGATAATACTCATGATTGGAATGTTGGTATTGAAGGGTACAGCCTGCTTAGGAAGAACAGACAGGGAAAGAAGGGAGGAGGTGTTGCCTTGTATATTAAAAATGTACCCACCTGGACAGAGGTGGAGATGGACTTAGGAGATGGACGGGTTGAAAGTCTCTGGGTTAGACTCAGAGGAGTTAAAAACAAGGATGAGGTCCTAATAGGCGTCTACTACAGGTCCCCTAGCCAGGTGGAAGAGGTGGATGAGGCTTTCTTTAAACAGCTAACAAAATCATCCAGGGCCCAGAATTTGGTGGTGATGGGGGACTTCAATTATCCAGGTATATGTTGGGAAACTAATACAGCAGGGGACAGACTGTCCAATAAATTCTTGGATTGCATTGCAGACAACTTTTTATTCCAAAAGGTTGAAAAAGCTACCAGGGGGGAAGCTGTTCTAGATTTAATTTTAACAAATAGGGAGGAAATTATTGAGAATTTGAAAGTGGAAGGATGCTTGGATGAAAGTGATCATGAAATCATAGAGTTCACAATTCTAAGGAAGGGTAGAAGGGAAAACAGTACAATAGAGCTAATGGATTTCAGGAAGGCAGATTTTGGTAAACTCAGACAGCTGGTAGGTAAGGTCCCATGGGAAGCTAAACTGAGGGGAAAAATGGCTGAGGAGAGTTGGCAGTTTTTCAAAGGGACATTATTAAAGGCCCAAAAGCAAGCTATCCCGCTGCGTAGGAAAGATAGAAAACATGGCAAAAGACTGCCTTGGCTTAACCAGGAGATCTTGCATGATCTCAAACTAAAAAACGAATCGTATAAGAAATGGAAATTAGGACAAATTACAAAGGATGAGTATAGGCAAACAACACGAGTGTGCAGGAGCAAGATTAGAAGGGCTAAGGCACAAAATGAGCTCAAGCTAGCTACAAGCGTAAAGAGAAACAAGAAGGCTTTTTCCAAACACATTGGTAACAAGAGGAAGACCAAGGAGAGGGTAGGGCCATTGGTCAGTGACGAGGGAGAAACAGTAACAGGGAATTTGGAAATGGCAGAGATGTTTAATGATTTCTTTGTTTTGGTCTTCACTGAGAAATCTGAAGGAATGCCTGACATAGAGAATGCTAGTGGAAAAGGGGTAGGTTTAGAAGTTGAAATATGAAAAGAACAAATTAAAATTTACTTAACAAAATTAGATGTCTGCAAATCACCAGGGCCTGATGAAATGCATCCTAGAATCCTCAAGAAGCTGATAGAAGAGGTATCTGAGCCTTTAGCAATCATTTTTGGAAAATCATGGGAGACAGGAGAGATTCCAGAAGACTGGAAAAGGGCAAATATAGTACCCATTTATAAAACGGGGAACAAGAATAACCCGGGAAACTACAGGCCAGTCAGCTTAACTTCTGTGCCAGGAAAGATAATGGAGCAGGTCATTAAAGAAATCATCTGCAAGCAAGTGGAAGGTGGTAAGGTGATAGGGAACAGCCAGCATGGTTTTGTTAAAAACAGATCATGTCAAACCAATCTAATAGCTTTCTTTGATAGAATAACGAGCCTTGTGGATAAGTGAGAAGCGGTGGATGTGATATACCTAGACTTCAGTAAAGCATTTGACATGGTCTCACATAATATACTTATCAATAAACTACTCAAATACAACTTAGATGGGGCTACTATAAGGTGGGTGAACAACTGGCTGGATAACCGTACCCAGAGAGTAGTTATTAATGGCTTTCAATCCTGCTGGAAAAGTATAACTAGTGGGGTTCCACAGGGGTCTGTTTTAGGACTGGTTCTGTTCAATATCTTCATTAACGATTTAGATATTGACATAGAAAGTACACGTATTAAGTTTGCAGATGATACCAAGCTGGGAGGGGTTGCAACTTCTTTGGAGGATAGGGTCATAATTCAAAAGGATCTGGATAAACTGGAGAAATGGGCTGAGGTAAACAGGATGAAATTTAATAAGGACAAATGCAAAGTGCTCCACTTAGGAAGGAACAATCAGTGTCACACATACAGAATGGGAAAGGACTGCCTAGGAATGAGTACAGCAGAAAGGGATCTAGGGGTTATAGTGGACCACAAGCTAAATACGAGTCAACAGTGTGATGCTGTTGCAAAAAAAGCAAACATGATTCTAGGATGCATTAACAGGTGTGTTGTGAACAAGACACGAGAAGACATTCTCCCGCTCTACTCTGCACTGGTTAGACCTCAGCTGGAGTATTGTGTCCAGTTCTGGGCACCGCAGTTCAGGAAGGATGTGGAGAAATTGGAGAGGGTCCAGAGGAGAGCAACAAGAATGGTCAAAGGTCTAGAGAACATGACCTATGAAGAAAGGCTGAAAGAATTGGGCTTGTTTAGTTTGGAAAAGAGAAGATTGACAGGGGACATGATAGCAGTTTTCAGGTATCTAAAAGGGTGTCATAAGGCAGAGGGAGGGAACTTGTTCTTCCTTGCCTCTGAGGATAGAACAAGAGGCAATGGACTGAAATTGCAGCAGGGGAGGTTCAGGTTGGACATTAGGAAAAAGTTCCTAACTGTCAGGGTGATCAAACACTGGAACGAATTGCCAAGGGAGGTGGTAGAATCTCCATCACTGGAGATATTTAAGGAGAGGTTAGATAGATGTCAATCAGGGATAGTTTAGATAGTACTTGGTCCTGCCATGAGGGCAGGGGGCTGGACTTGATGGCCTCTTGAGGTCCCTTCCAGTCCTACTCTTCTATGATTCTATGATCTGCACTCTTTGCCAGTCAAGGTGTGCTAGTATGTTGTGATGGATCAGATAAGTCAGATGGGCACTCATGCAATCAGCATTTGAGCACTTCTGTTGTTTTTTTTTAATTGTCTCTATGTGCAACTTCAAAATTTGCCTTGTGCAAACATTTGCCCAGCAAAACTTGATTGCTCCAAAGTTTGCAGAAAGCAAACAGAAAGGGGAAACCAAGGTGGTGGCAGTATATTCATTTGAATGTGTGAATGAATCTTTGCAGGCTCTTTTTTCCCCCCATCCCTCTTTGGCAACCTTCTAGAACTGAGATACTCAGACCCCAGTGGTTCGGTAGCTAAATTAACGATCAACAGAGTCACAATAGTGTGAATGTATTATTTCATTTATTCTAGATATGTACATATAATTCTCACAGCAAAATAACTGATTATTTTATCAGCTACCTTGATTAATAACACATTGAAAGCATCCTGATTGGTTAATAACTGAATCACTCAGTATTTTAAAGAGCTCTAGAGCCGTGTCTACACGTGCACGCTACTTCGAAGTAGCAGCACTAACTTCGAAATAGCGCCCGTCACGGCTACACGTGTAGGGTGCTATTTCGATGTTAACATCGACGTTAGGTGGCAAGACGTCGAAGCCGCTAACCCCATGAGGGGATAGGAATAGCGCCCTACTTCAACGTTCAACGTCGAAGTAGGGACCGTGTAGTCATTGTGCGTCCCGCAACATCGAAATTGCTGGGTCCTCCATGGCGGCCATCAGCTGAGGGGTTGAGAGACGCTCTCTACAGCCCCTCAGCTCAATGGTGGCCGCGTGGAGTGGCCCCTTAAAGGTACCCGCCCCCTCCCTTTCTGTGCAGGAAGCTGAGAGCGCGTGCAGGCAGCAGCAATAACATGCGGCCAGCCTGCACACTCTTCAGCAGCCCCAAGAACCCCCCCAGCGCACCGATGGCCGCCCGGCAGCCCCCCCAGCGCCCGCAGGGGACCCCTTCCAAGGGGAGCCAGGGCAGCCAGGCTGGCAGCCAGGCTGGCAAGCAGCAGCGGGGCCCCTCCTGGATGGAGGCCGAACTTCAGGACCTGCTGGGGCTCTGGAGCGAGAAGGAGGTGCTCCAGGTAATGGGCAGCAAGAGGCGGAACGTGGATGTGTTTGCTCGGCTGGCTGAGGGCCTGGCCGCCCGGGGTCACCCTGCCCACACTCCAGATCATGTCCAGAGTAAAGTCAAGGAGCTGCGGCAGGGTTACGCCCAGGTCCGGGATGCGGCCGGCCGATCTGGGGCCGCCCCTGTCACTTGCCCCTTTTACAGGGAGCTCAGGGACATCCTGGGCCCCTGGCACATCTCCTCCCCTCCGGCCACTCTTGAAACCTCGGCTAAGGAGCCCCAGCAGGCCCCGGAGCCGGAGTCCGCCCCGGAGGTAAGCCCAGCACCCTGGGGGCCCCCCCTGGAGCCCACCCCCAGGGCATTGCAGCAGGAGGAGGAGGAGGAGGAGGGGGACTCCTCCTCTGCTGAGACGGGGCTGCACATCCTCCTCCCATCCCGGAGCAGCAGCCGGGCGTCCACCCCCCGGGTGTCCCCGGACCGTGGGAGTGGACCTACAGGTAGGTACCCCCCCCTGGTGTACACCCCCGGGGTTGAGGGGCGGGGGTAATAGATATGTGGCCAGGGCCCTCCACATGCCCAGATGTCCATGGCCCCAAGGACAGCAGTGCCATGTCCCTCACAGGAGTGCATCAGCCCCTGCCCCACCCCCCAGCACGACAGTACCATGCCCTATCCCTGGGGCAGGGGGGAGCGGAACCTCTAGGGTCCCCCAGGAGGAGGGGGTGGGACACCCCGCAGCAGCATGTGATGGAGTGGGGGGAGTGCAAATGCGAGACTCAGGCTAGATATGAGCAACAAGCTGAATAGCTCCCAGGGGCAAAGGATGATCCTGGGGCTACATCTGGCAGGTGACACCTCTGCCCTGAACAAAGAGGAGGGAGGAGCTGAGCTGGCTTTGAATCGGGGGGGCCGCAGGTAGAGGCTAGGGGAAGGGAGAGCTGGAAGGCAGCCAGCCTGAGGAGGGGGAAAGCTACACCCCAGAGGGGCACCCCTTGGGGTCTTCTCCCCAGGACGGGTTGGAAGGACTGTCTCTGACTGCTGTACTGTCACTCCTGGGAGAAACTGGGCATCTGTGGCCTAAGAAACCTCTCCTGTCAGACCCTGCTGAGTGAAGTGAGAGTCGCTCCCGCCAGGGGACGGGGTGCAGTGCAGGGGGACCCGTGAACCCCATCACAGCAGCATCTCCCGGGGACGGGGATGGGGAACCTGCAGCACAGGGGTGGGGGGACAAGGGCCACGGCTCGGGGCCCACACTAACGGCTGTCTCCACTCTTCTTCCCCGCCTCCTGTGTTCTGCAACTGCACCATCAGAAGGACCGGAGAGCGCCGGCAAGGCTTCAGTGGTCCCGGAAACCCCTCCGGGGCCATCGCTCCAGGCAAGCCCCTTGGCGGAGGACCGACCGGCCCCACGGCGGGCAAGACGGCAGACCCAGCAACACCACACGCTGGCGACGGACCCCCAGCTGCTGGCCATCCATCGTCGGCAGCTGGAGGTCGCGGAGCAGAGTCTGCGGGTGGAGCAATGCTGCCACCACCTCCAGGAGCGGGCGCTGGCCTGGCGCCAAGAGGCATGGGGGGCCTACATGGATACGTTCAACCACCTCATGGACTACCTGGCCCCCCATGTCGCGCCAGCCGCCGCTACGCCCGCCCTGAGTGCTCCACCTGCCGCGCCACCCGCTGCTCCGCTCGTCGCTGCGCCGTCCGCCATCGCCCCGCCACCTGCCACCGAGGGCCAGACCGCCGAGGGACACCTGGGGCCAGCTGAGACTCGCTGGATGTATCTTCCGGTCCGCCCGGCCCCCAGCCAGCCCTGGACAGGGCTGCGGCCAAGGCGGGGCTCCCGGCCGCCCACCCCCAGTGCCGGACTATAGGGGCGTGGGGCCTAGGACGTGCCCCCCCCCCTTGTATATAGTTTTGGGACTTATTTATTTGTGCCCCCCGTTTGCCCCATTCCCCCCCATGTAAATAGTTCTCCCCTTCCTTGTAATCCCTGGTTTTCTGTTTTTTGTACATATAATATATGCAAACTTTTTTATTATTCACTTATATAATAGTTTAGTTAGAAGGTCTTGTATATAGTTTGTTGTTATTAGTTTAAAAAGCAGCTCAAAGAAAACCAGTTTCATTTTACCAACAAGTGCGTGCTTTTATTTGTCCAGGAAAAGTGTGCGGGGGGTGCTGTTGGGTGCTCCGTGGTGTGGGAGTAGGGGCAGGGAGTGCTGTGGAGGAAGGGGGGGGCAGTGGTGGGCCTGGCAGAGTTCACCCTGCAGCCTCATCGAAGTGGGCCCGCAGGGCCTCCCGGACCCGGGTCCCTTCGGGGTCCACCTGGCGACTGGGGGCAGTGGGTGGCTGCGTGTCAGCCCTGCCAGCCTCCACAGCCCAGCCCTGAAAAAAGGCCTCCCCCTTGCTCTCCACCAGATTGTGTAGGGCGCAGCAAGCACCCACAATCTGGGGGATGTTGTTGGGGCCCGCATCCAAGCGGGTCAGGAGACATCTCCAGCGCCCTTTGAGGCGGCCAAATGAGCGCTCCACCACTGGCGTGCATGGTTCAGGCGCTGGTTGAAGCGCTCCTGGCTGGCAGAGAGATGGCCCATGTACAGGTGCATGAGCCAGGGCTGGAGGAGGTATGCTGCATCTGCGATGACGCAGAGGGGCATGGTGGTGTCCCCCACAGGGATCTCCCGCTGGGGGATGTAGGTCCCCGCCTCCAGCCAGTGGCACAGGCCTGAGTTCCGGAAAACCCAGGCGTCGTGGGTGCTGCCAGGCCAGCCCACATAAACGTCCTGGAAACGGCCCTGGCTGTCCACCAAGGCCTGGAGGACCACTGAGTGGTAGCCCTTGCGATTTATGTAGCGTCCTCCACTGTGTTGCGGGGCATGGATGGGGATGTGAGTCCCATCCAGAGCCCCGAAGCAATTTGGGAAGCCCAGTGTGGCAAAGCCTGTGATGGTGGCATCTGGGTCCCCCAGCCTCACGAGCCTGTGGAGGAGCATGGTGTTGATGGCGCGGACGACCTGCAGGGGAAGCACATGGGAGAGCACCAATGAGGGGTGAGCAGGGTGTGCGTGGCCCTGCCCTGCCTGGGCCCCCCTGCCCTCCCCTGCCCTGCCCTGCCCTGCCAGGGCCCCCCTGCCCTCCCCACCGCCGGGTCCTCTTACCTCCATGAGGACAGCCCCGACGGTGGCCCTGCCGACGCCAAACTGCTGTCCCACGGATCGGTAGCTGTCTGGAGTGGCCAGCTTCCAGACAGCGATGCCGACCCGTTTCTCCACTGGGAGGGCACGCCGCATGGCGGTGTCCTGGTGCCTGAGTGTGGGGGTGAGCCACTGGCACAGCTCCATAAATGTCTGCCAGCTCATCCTAAAGTTCCTGAGCCAGCGGTCGTCGTCCCAGTCCTCAAGCACCAGCTGCTCCCACCAGTCGGTGCTGGTGAGGTAGCTCCACAGGCGGCGGTGTGTGAGGCGGGGTGGGGGTCAGGGTGCTGCACGGTTGGGGGTTGAGTCCTGCTCCCCTGCAGGCCGCTCCTCCTCTGGTGTGGCAAGGAGGTACTCAGCTGCCTCCTGCATGGCATGGATCAGGGTGAGCCCTGCTCCTGCAGGGAGGGCTGGGTGGACCTCTGGCGGCGGCGGCGGCTGCTGCTGCTGCTACTGCTGCTGCTGCTGCTGCTGCTGCTGCTGGGGGTCCATGACTGCGTCGCCCGAGGTCTGTGTGCCTATGGCTCCTCAGACCGCGTGCTGTGCAGGCTGAGTGTGTCTGGGAGGGGCCCTTTAAGGGAGTGGCTAGCTGTTGCCCCGGAAGCGCTAGTCCGCCCTGTGACCCTGTCTGCAGCTGTGCCTGGCATCCCTATTTCGATGTGTGCTACTTTGGCGTGTAGACGTTCCCTTGCAGCGCCTATTTCGATGTGGTGCTGCGCAACGTCGATGTTGAACATCGACGTTGCCAGCCGTGGAGGACGTGTAGACGTTATTCATTGAAATAGCCTATTTCGATGTCTCCACATCGAAATAGGCTACTTCGAAGTGGGCTTCACGTGTAGACGTAGCTATTGAGACACATTAAAGAGACACTCATAAGCCTCAGTCTGAGTATCACTGCTTTTGAACATTGAGAACATACATTTCAGTTACTGAATGCTATTAACTTTTGTTCCAGTCCCGGAATTCTCCCGCTGCTGCTCTCCCTGCCCCCTTTAGTTTTCGATAACCAACACAAAAATAAAAATGGAGAATGTAACAGCATTGGCTAAGGCTCTGATCCTACGAAGATGTATGCAAATGTCTGTTTCTACAGTGCGAATAAACTCAAGCATGTGGTGTTTTTTTTGAAGGATGTGTCTACAGACTGCGTGCCTACCATTGGAAGCTGATTGGTGCTGATCAGTCCATTTGCCTTGAATCCTGCTTCAACAGTTTAGGACAAAAACAATAAGTCCTGTGGCACCTAATGGGTGTCTAACAGATATTTTGGAACATAAGCTTTCATGGGAGAAGACCCGCTTGCTGATGGAGGAGCTGGCATTTGTTATATATGTTTAGTTAGATTAGGGAACACAGGAGATTTTTCGGGTTTTAGAAATGTTAGACATGTTTGGTATCATCTTGACATGGAAGGGATCAAATGGCATTCTTTGTGTTTCTACTTTGGGAGCTGAGTACGAATAACCATGTTTAATAAACTGTTTTATGGATATTTCAGGTTTTCACGACTTCTTGAAGTGGAGAGCAACGCCAGGAAGTAAAACCACTCATTGTTTACAGAAATACTACTTAGAGATGACAAACAGCACTTCAGCTTGAAATGTGACAAGGTAGGTCAGGAAATACTTTCCTTTATTAAGAGGTAGCTTTGTCAATATGATGCTCAGAAGGAAGACTCATTCTGTTCAATGGAGACCTTCAGAAAGAAAAGTGTTGCCCACTGTACTGCTAATAGACTGGAGTCTACATGAGTGTGTGGACCTATCTTGGACTTATACCTAACGTGAAAGCCTTGATTTGGTTGGCACATCAAAGCTGTGGATTTTGTTCTGAAATCTCCACAGCATTCTTGGAAACTGAGGCATTTTGCATTTGAATTTTCCAAAATTTGGTCTGTTGTGAAAAAAATTAAAATTAACAGCTGTGACCAAGAGAAAAACAGATGAACAATTGTTAACAGAATTAGCATCGGCTTGCCCACTGAGGAGTGGGAACGATGCAGTTGAGATCTGCCAGCGTGTGAAGGGAAGAAAGGAAATGACCGGCCTCTGAGACTGTATTATGCTATCCCATCCTTCCTTCTCTGACTCCCAGATCCATCTGCTTTCTTATCCCTTGTCACCCTCTTGCTTTTCCTTAGGAGGCCCTAAGTTTTTATCTGTGCTTCATTTCCTCAGCTGAACCCTTTTTTGGGATATGGGCAATCTGAAGCTCCTGAGTGCTGAGCCTTGTTTGTTGTGGCAGTCGGTAAGGAAGAAGCATTAACATGCAAAGTTATCTATGGAGTGGGATGCAATATTTTTCAGCAGCCAGCCATGGTAGTGTATACTACAGCAATCTGTTGATAGACGATACTGTTGGAAGATATCTTCCAATAAAATTTCTGTTGACAGATTGAGGCCAGACTGCAAAGCGGATTGAAAGAGTAATCCGCTCTGTCGATGGAAAGTGGCTGGACTGCCCAGCTGTGCTCTCGACAGAACGGCCAACCAGAAGCACAGCTGACAGGGCTGCCTGGTTACCCACATGGCTTTTTTTGTTGACAGATTCTGTCTAGAAAGGTATTCTGTCTTGTGAGGGAAAGGAAGAAGGCTGTCAACAAAAGTGCCATGTTTTGTCAATTGACTACCAACAGAATGCATTTTTAGTATGGACGCTCCACGAGTTTGGCAACAAAACTGCGGTTTTGTCGACAAAACCCTCTAGTGTAGACACAGCTTTTGTCTATTGGCTCCAAGAGACAAGGCACAGTTCTCCTCTCAGTCCAAAAATACACACAGGGCTGATCTTGCAGGGAAAATCCCATTGATTTCAGTGAAGGACAGGGCATTCAGCGATTAAAATAAAGGGATACAAAATGTACTTCCCTGGATATTTGTATGTTAAATAAATGTCCTTTTTCCTAGCTGATTGACAAACTTCCCTTTGTTCTCTTTCTGTAGCATTTTCTGTGCAGGTAGGGTGAAGTGCTTGTCCTTTTCCTATTCAAAAAGGATTTCAAAGGCTTAGAAAAAGCAAAGACTGGCCCTTGTTTATTTTTGCAAAGTTTTAACTGGTTCAATGAGGAACTAAGCCTTGTTAAAAGGGATTTTATTGTGGTTCAGCTAGAGTTTGAGGGGCTCCAGGAAAAAAAAAGGGGAAGACAGCTAGTTTTTATTTCAGCCAGCCTTTGGCCTCACAAAGACCCTGTCTCTAGCATCTAACTCACCAAACCCTAAGGCTTAGCCCTGCTGGACAGAAACAGTTATGAGGAAAAGCCAGGGTAGATTAAGGAAACTATTAAAGCAAAGCAAAAGGGAGAAATCCTCTGGGGGGAGATGGGGTATGAACTGAGGACATTTTAATATTTTTATATAAAGTATTGATTATTCATTCACTCTGTCCCCTGATCTTCATATGCTTATGAGCATAAGATGAAAGCACCACATGGCAGGATTATTTTTGTAATGATCTTTTCATCTGTATGGGTTAAACCTCTCTAGTCCAGCCGCCTTAGGACTTGACCAGTGGTGAACCAGAGAAGTTGCTGAACCACAGAAGGTCAAGATATTCACTGCATACTGGGCTCTGAGATGACATTTAGGGGTAAATTAGACTTAAATAACAGCACAAAACACCGAGAGCCAGGAGTGGTGGCTGTAAACTAACTTTATGGGACTGTGGGAAAACTTGGCCACACCCATAATAAGAGGACATCCAGCTAACTAAAATCATGCCAGACCATGGATGTTGCTGGACCAGTGTGTGCCAGCCTAGAGAGGTTCAACCTGTATTTACAAATATGATCATTGAACGAAATAAGATACACTGTTGAATCACTAAATGTAATTTTGATAATGACAATAATTGGCAAAACATGAAAACAATGTAATTAATTTGAGTCCACTGTCTGTTGCTCCTAAAGTTTCTAAGAAATTAAAGCACTGTTGAAAATGGGATTTAGGCTCCTAACTGACTCAGGTTCTTATGAACATTTGTGTGTGTGTGTATATACAGTAGGGTCTCAACATTTGCGAAGGTTCTGTGTTGAGAACCCTTGCAAATAGTGAATTTCGTGAATATGGCAGCCCCTAGCTGCCAGCGCTCCCTGCCCGGGGCCCCAGGGGAAGTGGCCACTTGTGAATAATTGAATTGACGAACCTAAGGTTTGTGAATATTGAGACCCTACTGTATAGGCATGTACCACAAGTCTTAACTTACAGTGTTTCAACTTTTATATTACCTTACTAGTAATATCTTTCCCCACATACAAAAGACATGTAAGAAAATAATTGGTAATGTTACCTTTCATTAACTTTTAGTACTTTTAGACTCCAGCCTGTCACTGCTGCCTGTGAGTAGGCTCACACAACACGGACTTGCATGGAGTTTTGCATGAGCGCAGGGGTACACCATTATGCAATCGGCTGTAGGAAGGCGGTCTTAAAAGCAGTGTATCTCAACTTGGGCCTTGGAACAGCACATGGTTAGAGACTAATTCTTGTCTAACTGGAAGGTAAGAAATGTAGATACTATTGAACTACTTTGTGCAGTTGTATGGAGTGGGTAAATGAAAAGCACTGAAGCCAAAAACATGAAGACAAAACTTTTCAAACGTAAGTTATGTTCTGAAAGCCGTATTTAGGCAATCAAATGAAAATTACTTACACACCTAACTTTGGGATTGAAAATTTTGTCAGAGTTGCTTATTACATGTTATTGGGACTAATTAGAGAATATTATTACCATCAATTGGTCTCTATTACAAATGGCACAAGACTTCCCTGAAGTTTCCAGCAGTGCTTATGTCTTCTAGTATTCCTGAAACAATGGATTTTAGGAGACAACACTACAATCCATTAGCAAATAAATTCTCATCCTGTCTGCTGGCCCAAAATCAGAGATCATACGCACGGCAATATAGCTACATTACACTGTTCTTCCATTTAAAATCAGCAGAACCTCAGGAGTTACAGGTAGAACCTTTCTGGTCCAGGCTCTTTAATCTGGATTTATCTGTCCTGGAGCAACATTCATGATGCTGGATGAGAGAGCCCTGGCAGCTGGGAACAGGGGCTGGCTGGGAGACTGACAGCAGAGCGGCCAGGGCTGGGAGCATAATTGGGCCTGGAGGCTGGGCCAGGAGCATGGCTGGGGCTGGCAGCTAGGACCAAGACTGAGCTTGGAGCGTTGCCAGGGTCAGTGGCGGGGGCCAGGCCTGGAAGTGCAGCTGGGAGGGGAAGTTGGCAGTCAGGAGTCTGGCACCTGCCTTAGGAGAGCCTGGAGGCTGACAGCAGGGGGCCAGAATTGATCTTCCCTAGTTTGGCAAACTCCCTCATTCGGGGCAATTAGGTCTCAAGCGTGTTGGACCTCGGGGCGATCCAACCTGTATCAGGTTGGATCTGCAATGCAGGAGGTGGACATACTGATGCTATATTCATTTTTCTGCAAATATTTACATCAGTCATTGTATAAGCATTTATGCCCGGGTCTCTCTCTCTTTCTTTTTCTTTGCGTGGGTTCAGATGGAAGTGTGAATGCAGTACAGAGAGGATCCTCATCTCTTCCTTCTCTGCCTTCTTTGTAGAAATTCATTTTTCTCCTTTCCCCTGGGTTGACCTCAAATTTGTTTTCTATTTGAAAGGCTAAGTCCATATGGCAGATAGTTTCAGTCTTCAAAGTCTTTTGACCTTTTGAACAGTTTCAGCTCAATTTCAATAATGAAAACACTTCCTTTTTTTCTGAATACTTACAAATGAGATATTATATTTCCATACATTTTATTTCCAGCCACATCTGTGAATCTAATATTGATCTGGAGTTATCTGTGATAAAAAAAAGTTATTAATTTTGACAGATATAAGGGAGAAGCTAATATCCTCCTTTTACAAACACCTAATATTAATCTCTAGCGATGTAAACATGAACTTTAGACTGGCTGAAGGTGTGTATTGAAATGATATAGGATCGCAATTTTATAATGCAAAAGGGAAAGATTCATTTTAGAAAATGGATAGAATTGATAAAAATGTATTGCCTATGAAATAAGTGGAGGAAATTTAGAATTAGGTCTCAGTTATTCTCTACATCAGGATCCTAAGACAGCAGGTTCTGTTCTGATGTATTACCCCCCACCCCCACATAACTCCTGTAATTCCACTGTATCAGAACAAAAAATGTCCCATTAAATAGAAACTTATTGAGCATCAGATTGATTTCACTGTATAGGACCATACTTCTCCCTCCCCATTAGCAAATCTAGGGATAGAATGTTATTGTTGGACAACAGATGATTATGTTTCTTTTAAGCGTGTTTTTGATATTTCCTTCTTAGCAAATGTTCTCTTCATTTTTATGCTCCATTCAAATGACTCTGCACACTGACAAGGAGACTACTTTGACATATTGGCGTAATACTGTGTCTCTGCCTCTAAATGTTTGGAGATTTGTCTTTGGATTCTCCCTCCAGATAGGTTTGTGTCTCTCATTAAGGATCAAATTCTAGTATTTTATCATATTTGGAACTTTTTCCTCAGCAATTTATTGGGTTATCCTAGGGAAATTATCAAGTAAGGAGATCTCGGAAATGTTTGGAAGTCATTTAGTTCATGGCAGAGACATCGTGGTGTCCTGGCCCAAAGGAAGTTGGGAGTTGGTCTGATAGTCACATGGTTGTGCTGTTTTATTTAGTTTAATATTTTGGTATGCCAGAAGTCACTGAAAGTTGCAGCTGTAATCGCATTCACGCGGTCTGTTCCTGTTCTCCTCTTCATACCTGACAGCACTTGGTCATATATTTCCACACAAAACTGTACCCATGATGCTTATAAAACCCAACCTGTTTCTCGGATTGTTATCAGCTTTCCTGGACAGCTTGCTAGGGACAGTGTACAAAAATCTGTAACTTTAATTATCCATAGAATGAAAGCTGCACCTCTGATACTGGTACTTACTGGTCATGGCATTGAAATAACTGTGACAGTATATAACATGGCAGGTGAGAGTTAATAAATGGTTAGTTATAACAATATAAAACTCTACTTGTCCTTGGAGATTTCTAAACTCTCACATCTTTAGTTTTAGTGTCACAGCTTTTTGCTGTCATGCATATTGCTACTATTGAGTTTGTTATTATATATTTATTACTACCTAAAATTATCTGAAGGTACTTTTAAAAAAATTGTTACGTTACCTCTTTTTGACAGATTTGATATAAAGGGATCTCCCCAGAAATCCTCCACAGGCCTCAGACTTATTGATAACTGCAGGAAGACCTCTTAGGCTATCAACACACTTACAGCAAAAGGAAGGCTATCCCTTAAGAAATCTCCTCAGCATACTAAATTCCTCCCCATCATCCATCTCAGAACAAACTCTGTCAAAACTAGGAGAATAGATGTTTCTCATAGTGTCATATAAAGGTACTGGCAAACCTAAGGAAAACCACATTCCAGAGGCAAGGGCCTTTCACGCAGAAAAGCAGGCTCCTTTCTGTTGTAAAAATTATAATGAAAACTGTTTCCTTCATAATTTCAAGGTGGGTAAGAGTTTTACAGACAGAAGAACTGAGATAATCAGATAAGTATTCAGTTTGTGCTCCTCAGGTAGCCAAAACTCCTGGAAGGATGAGACCAATCTCTCAGATAGTCGAGGCCCAAGCTATTCATGATAGTATTTTCCAACCTGGGGAGTCCAAACCTCCCTCAACAACTTCTCTCCCCATCTTCTCACACACAGTAAACTAACAGAAGGAGAGGTCTTTTAAGAAGTCTCAGCTGGTTCTTTTTTTGGCTTTAGGTGTCCTGATTAACTTGTCTTACTTGATTCTGGAAACCTCCTAATTAGCATCAGGTATCTTAACTGGACTGACTGCTTGTGGAAAGTTTCTGTTGGTTCTGGAGTAGCTCTTGTTAGTTTACAATGGGAAGAGGGACCTGTTTAAGCTAGACCTAATATACTTCCCTTCTGCCGCTCTCCTGTAGCCCTCTGGACTAACCCTGTCGCACCAAAGCCAGATACAATAAGTATGGATTTTGTGCTATTCCCAAAACTAACACCAAATTGATTGAGGCTGGAGAAAATTGAAGACCCTTGATAATCCTGGAATCATTTGGTCATCATTTGGT
Organism: Carettochelys insculpta; assembly: GCF_033958435.1. Lineage (NCBI taxonomy): Eukaryota > Metazoa > Chordata > Testudines > Carettochelyidae > Carettochelys > Carettochelys insculpta. The sequence goes on from NC_134150.1 coordinate 21,569,601, forward strand.
TAGCTATCTTTCTCCTTTTAAAAGGGAAGATACTGAACAGGTCTAAGAAATTAATATTGGACTCTTAAGGGCTGTCTGTTCATATTAATGTAAAAACAAGCACATATGTTCTACTAAATAAATGAAACAGACCCATATTGATTATGTGTAGCTTTCCTGTGTTCATACATAGAGCAGGGATGGTCAAATAAATCTTCTCATGGGACTGCATATATCTTCCGGCTTCATAATGGTCATCTTGGTTTTGGTGTCCTTTTTAATTTAAATTTTACACTAGTTTCTTTCTTTTTGCTTATTTTTTTAAAGAGTAAAGGAGAAGAGTCACTTGTCTCATTGGTGATTTTAAACGATTCATTACTGCCCTTAAAATCAGTTATGATTATCTCATGTTTTAAGAGCTCTGTTCTTGCTTTATTGACCATTTGAGATAGATGGATGTAGCAAGAGATACAGGAGATAAGACCCAGCAGGTAGAATCCAATCAGTTATGGAACAGTGATAACCCCCAACGGATGGATGGAATCCATATAATGCCTCCTCTTCATAGAAAGACAAAGCAAACACACACCCCTATGAAATTTTCAAGTTTGTTTAAATTAATATTTTCTTATGATTATAGCCAATGAACACAGAGGGGCTGTTTTGTTTTTTGGAAGTATTGGTCCCGCTGAAGATGAGGTTAAGGCCCATAATGTGATTGTCATATCGCTCTGCCTTTTCTGATCTCTACCTGTTTTTTTTGTCAGAAGGATAACTAAGAAGTCTCCTGCATATAGTGTCATCAGCATTATGATTAGAGAAACAACACCCACAGAATCTATTATTCATTAAGTGTAACCAATATATAATTTAAAACAGTGGGTTTTGTCAAATAATGTTAGGTCAGCATAATTTTCTGCCTATTACTAATATCTATAACATCTTTGCCTTAGTCAGCATTATTTAAATATGCAATCATTTACAGCTTTTGACTATATGTGTGTGCCCTCCCAATTTCCAATATTCAACTACTACAAATTTTATGCTGACATCAATAGCAAACTATTAAAGACAGTATTTCATTATTGGTTTTTCATCCCAAAAGTTATTTACAATTATATACTGAGCACTAATATTAAAGGAAACCATTTAAATGAGGTGCTATCTGCTTTAACAATATGTCTGTCACAGAATGAGATTGTGTTTAAAGATTTTATCAAGAAATGGTTGTTTGCTGAGGTTATGTTTTGTCCATGAAATATGCATTTCATATCTCTTTCATTTCATTAACATAATTTAATTTGTGCTTTGCATTTTGTGCATAATACATATTTGATTTACAAAACAAATATTTCCATTAGAAAATGAATTTCATGCAGGCAAAAAAGCAGAACCAAATGATGTATTGAAGGAAAATAAGAAGAAATGAAATGCATTTTCTCAGTCTATTAAAAAATCTATGGCATTGACAGAAAGTGCACTTAGTGCTACATTTAAAAAATAGCACATATGTCAATGTATTAACAAATAGAATTGGAAATACAAATATTTTCCTATATCAAGCCAAGAATCTCTTTATTTTAATTGAGTTGATTTAAAAGCCCAACTACAATTTAATTTTTATTTCATGATGTGGTATGGTGCCTGATGCCATTACATCCTTGTAGGATTTTCAGTCAATATACAAATGTATTTTACCTTTTAAAAACTTTCTATTGATACCAACAATTAATATTTTAACAGGTTGAAAATGTGAAACCCTTCATTTGCTGATTGTCTTTCAATATTGGGTAGGTGGACAGTGAGAGAGAGTGGTGAAACCTGGGGGGAAGAAGAATTGCATAATGTTTATGAAATTGCTATGAGACAGACCCCAGCAGGCAGTGCTGCAAATGGAATACATCAGAGCTACATATCACTGCGAAGGCATATCAACATATTTAGGAGTTTCTCTTTGGTGAGATCAGTGTACTGAGAGGAGACTCAGACCCAGCATGTGCAGCTGAAATATTTGGCATTAGCTATGAAGAAAATTAATTTAATTGAGTGTCAAAGTTATAATAAGCCTGTTTTGGCTTCTGAAATGTGTGTTTTCCTGAATTTGGTTTAAAAAATTGCTGAGGAGAATGTTTAAAGGATCTGATTCTTATATATGCTGTTCATGTGATTCCCATTAGATTCCATGAAGAAACACAAGGGGTGAGATCCTGGCCCCACTGAAGTCAATGGCAAAACTCAACATTGACTTGAATTGGGGCCTTCTAAAGGGGTGAGTGTCCCACTACAGCAAGGAAGGAATTAAGGCAGGTTAGAGGGATCCTGTGCAGCACCCTAGCCAATGGATGAAGGGCTCCTGCGGGGAGCCAGTTAGAGGGCAGCTTGCTGGAGCAGCCCTGTATTTAAAGAGCTGTTCCAGCAGAGCTGGGCATTTGGGTCCTGGCAGGGGAGAGGAGAGCTGGGTCAGTAGGGTCATGGCCAGAGGGAGCCAGCACCTTAGAGAGGACAGTGCTGGGCAGGCTAAGAGGAGCTCGGGGAAGGTTCCAGCCTGACTCTTCCCATACTGCCAGCTGATATAGTGGCCCAGAAGGTGCAAGGGGTCATGTGAAGTGGCACAGGGAGTAAGGCAGTGAAGGGGAGAGAAGAGGAGGGCAGGACAAAGCTGCTGCCAGAGGATCCCTGGGCCAGAACTTAGAGAAATGGGTGGGCCTGAGTCCCTCCCCTCCAACCTTGCACCACTCCTAGCTACACCAGCTGTGGCTAACAGAGGCTGTGGCTTGCCACTGAGGTGAGGAGCTAGACCTAGACTGCAGTAGGCCACAGTGGTGGGTTCCCCGAGACAGGACTGCTGAGACCCCCAGACGGAGGCAGCGGACTAGAGGAACAGGCACTGCCGCAGGGCAGTGTCCCAAAGCAGACCCAGCTACCCTGGGAGCAACACGGGTCCTGTCCAGATGACAAAGGAGAGTGGGGAGTGGCAGGTGCCAGCTGGTAAACAAGCTAATTCCCTGACCAACCAGCAGGAGGTGCCATTGTGGTGAGCTCACCCCATGTTAGGCCAGGATTTCCTTCACCTGAGGAGCACAACCTCGAAAATGGTAAAAATATTAAAACAGTCTTTTATGAAAGGTCTTTTTTTTAAAATTGAGATTGTGCCTGTTGTGAGCTTGAGACTGTTTGCTCTCTCTCTCTCTCACGCTCTCTCTCTCTGGAGCAATACTTCTATGAATAAGTAAAAATCTCTCACTTTACTAGATGGAAAAAAATTAACAGAAACCTTTGGTGGCTGTTTACAAATGGTTGTCAGAAGTGGCCCTTCCTGCCTCATGTCACGTTGTCTGGAATGATTGTCAGTGCCAGCCTTAGGGCAGAGTGTGTGAAGACAGGACAGAAACCCCCATCTGGTTGTATGATCTATAGTTAGATGTCAGCAACCTGGTGAAAGGTGTGAACTTCTAAGGCACTATACCATGAAGTCCAAAGCAGTCTCCTTGGTCATTCCAGTCTATTTTGCCATCCAGGAGAGCTGGATGTGGTGACAGCTGGTTGCTAGACACCTAAGATCACAAACATTCAAGTTGCTTCCAGTCCAAAGAGACTAGTTGCTTAGCGTATGTCAGTCTACACCTTAGATCTCAAACCAAAGACAATGCTTGTAGCCTATCCTACACAAAACTGTGTCGTGATTTATTAACTAAGAAAAGACATGAGAGAGTTATTACAAGGTTAAAGCACTCAAGCACATATACCAAATGAGTTACACTCTGTGGTTTCAAAAGGTGACAGAACTGTAGTAATCTATCAGCTCCAAATGTGTTTTAGGACTAACCCAGGTTGACCCTGGATATCTCTGCTTCCGTTTTGTAGCACTGGCCCTGTGAGAATCCAAACAGTAAAACATGAAACATTTTCTTTTCAGCTGTTTTTATTTCCCTCTTCCAGAAATCCAGCTGAGGAGATAAACCCTTTTGCACATATCATACTAATGTGCGTTAGGGGGCAATTAGCAAAGTCTTTACATGGTGATGTTCCACAATGGCCCATTTAGTTGGGATAGGCTTTCTTGATGGGGAGGAGATGACTCCGGACTAGGTCCAAAGCTTCAGAGCAAACAGTTTTGCAGTAACAAAACAATGAACTTTTGCCTTCTAGCATGTGATAAAGCTATTATAAAGGAGACTAATGCATGCAGCAACTTACAAGCATTTCGTGTAACACATTGGTATAAGCCCAGCCATACTAACACGCAGTAGAGTTACCAGTTTTCTGATCGTGCAAAACTAAACACCCTAGTCCTGCCCCTACCCTGAGGCCCTACCCCACACTCACTATATTCCTCTTCTTTTAGAGGCTTGTTCTTTCCCATTATAGCCGTGTCTACGCATGCTGGCTACTTCGAAATAGCGGCACTAACTTCGAAATAGCGCCCGTCACGGCTACACGTGTTGGGCGCTATTTCGATGTTAACATCGACGTTAAGCGGTGAGACGTCGAAGCCGCTAACCCCATGAGGGGATAGGAATAGCGCCCTACTTCGACGTTCAACGTCGAAGTAGGGACCGTGTAGTCGTTGCGCGTCCCGCAACATCGAAATTGCGGGGTCCTCCATGGCGGCCATCAGCTGAGGGGTTGAGAGACGCTCTCTCTCCAGCCCCGGCGGGGCTCTATGGACACCATGTGCAGCAGCCCTTAGCCCAGGGCTTCTGGCTGCTGCTGCTGCAGCTGGGGATCCATGCTGCATGCACAGGGTCTGCAACCAGTTGTTGGCTCTGTGGATCTTGTGTTGTTTAGTGCAAGTGTGTCTGGGAGGGGCCCTTTAAGGGAGCGGCTTGCTGTTGAGTCCGCCGTGTGACCCTGTCTGCAGCTGTTCCTGGCACCCTTATTTCGATGTGTGCTACTTTGGCGTGTAGACGTTCCCTCGCAGTGCCTATTTCGATGTGGTGCTGCGCAACATCGATGTTGAACATCGACGTTGCCAGCCCTGGAGGACATGTAGACGTTATTCATCGAAATAGCCTATTTCGATGTCACTACATCGAAATAAGCTACTTCGATGTAGCGTTCACGTGTAGACGTAGCCTATCACTGACTTTCACTAGGCTAGGGCAGAGGGTTGGGGTGGTGAAGGGGGTGAGGTCTCTAACTGGAGGTTATGGGCTCAAGGATGGGGTTGGGGGTGAGGGGTTTCAGGTGCAGGAGGGTGTGGAGGGATCTGGCTGGGGGTTGCAGGATCTGTATTGGGGCTGGGGATGAAGTGTTTGGGGTACAGGAGGTGACTTTCTGTTTGAGGGAGCTCAGGACTGGGGCAGAGTGTTGGGGCTCGGGGTTGGAGCATGGGCTTATCTTGGGCAGAGGCGAGTCAGCAGTACAGGCGGGCTAAGGCAGGCTCTCTGCCTGTCCAGGCTCTGTTCTGCTCCTCAGAATTAGCCAGCAGGTTTGGCTCCTGAGTGGTGCAAAGGGGATCGGAAGGTTCAGTACAAAACCCACAAGACTGTCTTAAAAATCATAGGATTAAAAATAAGCAACTAAAATAAATGTTGGATTTTTTTTTTAGTTTGTTTCTGGTCTTCATGTCTTTGGAGTCACATTTTTGAGTTTCTCCATAACCAAAAAGTTAGAAACTTAACTTTTCTTTTTAAGGAAAGAGCTTCTCACAGAATCCCATGACTTCCGAAGCAGGATTTTAAGAAGAACTTCATGTGATGTCTGATAAAATCACGAGAGCAGACAACGCTGTTATTTAATTCAGTTACTGGAAGAAAATGTAGACAGAAGTTATCAGGACCAGACATATTACACAACAGTTTTAGGAGAGGAATAAAGAAATTAAAACAAAAAAGACCCTTTCGGAAAGGGTAGAATGTAAATAGATTTAGCTTAGCTGTAATTTTGCCTCAATTCTGGGACTAATACTCTTATGCTATGTCTACGCTAGCCTTTGAGATCAACCAGAACAGGGTTGATCTTCTGAGGCTAGATTTTGCATGTCAGGTAGGCACATGCAAAATTGACCGCCTCATGATATGTGAGCAATAAGGGAGGTTGATGGGAGGAACTCTCCCTTCAACCTTCTTCAGTGGGGATGGCCACGTAAGCTGAGTGCAGATATGTCAATTCTAGCTACACAATTGCCATAGCTAGAATTGTGTATCTGCAGTTGACTTACTTTGCCTAGTGTAAATATAGCCTTTTATGAAAAGTGGTTGGAATAATGATTCTGTGCTGTAACTGAAACAAAAAATTGAATAAATACCTGAGAACACCAGACAGAGGTTCAGCAAGCAAAAGGAAGTGGGGGGAACGGGGAAGCATGGTGGAGAAGGTGTAACATTCAGAGAATTAACCTAAATAAAGACACCACTTTAATCCTGCTGCACTTGCTGTGAACAAGTAGTATTCACTCAAAGAGAAGAGTTGCCTATCTACCGCTGACTAAAGCCACCAATTACTTCTTGCAGTGTTTATTGGTCTCCCTTCCAAATAATAAAGAAACCTGACTTGGCTTAACTATGAGCCTATTATAATAACTGTAATTTCACAGTTCAGAGTCTCAATCTGTGAGATCATGGTACATGCCGAGTTCTGTGCATCTAATAATGAAGTTTAACTGCTCTTGAAAACTCTTCTTTTGCCACTTGTGATGTGTCCCTATTAAAACCAGGCCAGAGCACTTTCTTGAATTGGAACACTCTCATCCCACATCTTTACTAGCAACTCAGCAGTAAATTCTCTTTGACGAGGTTTCATTTAGGCCTTCAAAACAAATAAACCAAAAAAAACCAGCTCCAGGCTAAACTGGTAAATTTCGAAGAACTCTGTTGATTAAACCTCAGCTGGCCAGCGAAACCACCTTCACGGTCCCTTTGAGCTGGCATGAAGAAGGTTGGAAAGTATCCACGAATCTGGCCTTTGTGCTTTCCTGGTTGGGTTGGCTATGTAACCACAAGGATGTGTCCAGTGTACTGTCTTTTTAAGAGTGAAGTAGCCCTCCTAGCCGTTTCAGTGGGGTACTTCTCGTAGTCCAGGAAGACTGCTGTGGAGTGAATCAAATACACTGTTTGCTCATGGAGACTTCATATCTGTCACTTTATTCCATTGCTGTTTCTCTGAATCTGAAACTAAAAGCCAGGCAGAGAGAGAGAGAGAGAGAGAGAGAGAGAGAGAGAGAGAGAGAGAGAGAAACCTTTTTTTTGCTCTTTCTCTGTGAAATAACATCAGTCTTCCCTACAATTGCTATTTCTAGTCTAAGACTTAGTTTGGCTTTGAGGAAGGCATATGGAACTGAGCACAGCATACTTAGGGCAGTTTCAAGACCAAACAAAAACAAAAACAAACATCTCCCTGCCTTTGATCTTTATTTTACAATCATAAAAACCATATGTTTCCTTCTGGTTAGGTCCTAGTACAGATTGACTGCTAATTAAAATGCATTTTCTGTAAAAATTTAGGTGCATAAATATTCGGTCCTCCCTCCAACTTTTGAAGACATGACTAATGCCAGTATAATTACTAACAATATGTAATACATCAATTCGTAAGAGAAGATGATGAAGGCTTTTGCAGAAAAGTTTTAAAACTAAAACTTCATCTACCTTTGTGGTAATATTAGTGTGTCAAAGTTGGCATAAAACTGTTTTGAATAAAAATAAAGTATGTCTAAAATATAAAAAGAAAAAAAGCTTAATGCCTGCATACATAAAAGCAATGATCTAAGGGAAATCACCAGTTGCAGTGCTGTGAGGTATAAAAATAAATTCTTGTTTCCTTTACTTTTGCATCCATTGACAAGTGACTATATTAGCATTAAGCAAAAAGGCAGATGAAAAGTAATGTCTTTTATTTAGCACCTACCTGAAACATATTTGAGTTTTCTGCTGTGAGCGGGACTGTGCACAGGAGTTTGAAATCATGTAATAAGACATTGTGTGACAGGATCTGCCCATTGTGTAGTCAGTCTAGTAGGCAGCATTTCCACCAGCTCTTGGGAGCAAAACTAGAACAAATAACTTCATACTTTTTCATCTTCTTTCCCACCTTGTCAATATATTTATAACACTGTGTGTTTGTTTCTTAAAAAAAAACAAACTGTCCATCAAATACTCTGTTGGACACAACTAATTTTTAATAAAACTAAAATTTTGAGCTGTGTATTGTTTCTAAATGAAGCATACATGTGCTGCAATATAGAAAACAGAAATGTGCTGATACAAGAAACTCTACTTGTTCGTTAGCAGTGATATTGGAAAAAATCCATCTCTCCTAGAAGGACAATCTCATCGTACTAAAAATTATGGATTTCTTGCTTAAGCATTCTACACTAGCTGCAAAGTTGTGTAAACTTGCTTCTGCTCATCAAGTGAGCCAACGGTACACAAAAATGAAAATTCTACATCTTTTAACATTTCTGCCTTCGTGTGGGAGTTCTTCTGAAATTAGTTCTTTAATTATCCTGATGGATCTGTGTGGTGAGTTGGTACTGTTTTCTGGTTTAAAAAGCCAGTGCATTACTATGTAATGCTGTGTATGTAGTATTGAAATGAGCTCGTCTTTGCATTACTACATTTTAAGCAGAAGTTAGCATGTTGTAAAAATTATAAAGCCAAACTTCAGAGTCAGGTTATTCCAGTGATGTGTTTTAAGACCTACATTATTTTTAGTTGACAAATTATGAAGTGTAGGTGAAAAGTCAGCTATTAATGGTTGCTTTCTTAAAGAGATGATAATTAACTGATACTGAACAATAACTGAACAGACAAATATATTATATTTAAATCTGATGTGCCCTAAATAAAAAAGAGAAATCTAATTCAGAAAAAAGTCATAAAATGTTTCATTTTAAAACAAAGTGGCAACACTGTAAAATGCACAAACACACAAATTAAATACTATTCCCACTTCATTTTGAAATGAATTATAGATAGTTAGTTACTCATGAATTGCCAGAAAATCCATTACTATATGTGAGGTTAACTGAAGATGAATTCTGAAAATATTTTTGAACTCTGTAGGTTGAATGTTGAATATTATAATGAAAAATATTTACATCTGTAGCTTTCCAAATTATTAAGCTACTAAGGTTTGCCTATCAAATAACATTTTAGCAAGACAATCCATAACTGTCCCATCACTATGTAATGATCTTTGGTTGCATGTGTGTATGTGTGTATAGATTTGTAGTCTTTAAACTATAAAAAACTTCAGAATTGTTTGACCCTGTAAACACAAAATTCATGTATCTCACCCTGGGACAAAAGCATTCTTTTTAAAAACAGCATATGGGCAGCCTTGGACTGATGTTAGTTTATTGTCACTGCTTGATAACGTTTAATGGAAAAGATACAAGAGTGCCAAAGAATTTTAATTATTTTTGTGATAAAGTTATATGTTCAGCCTTGAAAAAGTGGAGATAATGCTGAGATTCATTATTATTCCCAGTGTGTTTAAACAGACGACACAGAATGCAAACAAAAGCAGATGAAATTTGAAAAGTATTATCAATATTGCAGATAGCAGATGCCCTTTCCAATCAGAACAAGCATATCTTCTATAGCAACTTTATGGTTGAGTAGTTTATTCATTTCGATTAGAAGGTTGTACGTTTCTAAAATATGTAGATCGTATCTAGAAAACCAACCAACCAGTAGGGTCATTTTGCTTGTTTTCCTAAATTTATTATTTCACTTTTGCAGACTTGATCTGAGGTGTATTAACATAGGAGTGAAATCTTATTATGTCAAATTCTATCTGGTATATGACCTTTCGTGTGTTTTACTACAGTTCTGAGAGGGGAAATAGTAAGTGGTGTCTATTCTGCAGAGCTTTACCAGAATCAGCTGTGTGATGGTGTAGTTAAAATTGGACCAGCTTTTCTGGAAACTTTCTCTATTTGTTGTTGTGTAACTGGGAAATAAAACTGCTCTTCACGATGTGTACCATTGCAAGTTCTATGTTTAGAGCAGTTTTTGAAGTAAAATGTGAAGACAGTTGGGTAATTTTAAAATTAAATACAGATTGGAATTCCTTGCCAGCACATCAAGCCCCAGATAAAGGACCTTAAAATAGAGGTGAAAAAGTGTTATCAAGATTTTCAAAACTGGCTACCAAACATTTTGACTCCGAAATCCATTAACACCAATTAAGCATCTGATGAAAGCATTGATTCTGTAACTGATTCCTCCCAAGTAGATCTGTGTGGTGCTATTGACTTCAGTGGTGCTCTGAGGTTGCTCTGTGATCTGCCCATGTCTGTTGAGTTACAAGGTCAGGGCCTTCATTGCCTGAGTAAGGCCCTTTCTATGCTGACCCCCACCATCGATCTAATCTATGTGACTTCAGATACACAAACATCATAACTCAAGTCGACATACTTACCACAGCATCTTTGGTGCAGTAAGGTTGGTGGGGGCTGCTTTCCAATCAACACCACTTACTCTCTTTGTCTTGGTGAAGTACTGACATCAACAGGAGAGCATCTGGAGATCAGTTTATTGCTTCGAAGCAGACATGATACATCTATGGCATGATCCCTGGTGTGGTGGAGACAAGTCCTATGTGGCCTGGTTTTAAAATCTGCTAAGCCCCTACTGGATTTTTGGGATGCCTTTCAGAACTAATTTAGTTGGGGGTGGAAAAAGGATATATGTTAGTATGATATTTTCTAAGCTTTAAAGCTCTTATTGCAAACTGACATGTCAGTTTTGAAAGAAAACAAACCTTTAAAGCTGTTTGGCAACAATATATTGTACTGAGCTCTGACGTCAAAACCTCAGAGCCCCAGTTCTGCAACAGGATCTGTAAAGCATAGTCTTTGCACAGGTGGATCCAGGGAATTGGGGGGCCAATTTTCTAATTTTCCAAAATTTACTGACCAATTTCCTACGACATTTTCTCATGAACATCATAGTTTCATAGTTGCATTAACTTTGTTGTCCATTAGAGAGGATCCTAGCCAATTAAATGCACTTGTGGACCTGAGCCATAATTAAAGTTGCAAATCTGTAGTCCACAAATTAAAATTGCAAATTAGGAAATCTCTGTACATGAGGATGCAAAATAAAAACAGAGTTTTCTAAAAAGAAGGAAAGAGAGAAAAAAGACCTCATTGGAGAGGATTTCAAAATGACTGCTTTGCGACCTCAGTTTGAGGCATCAATAAAAAGACAATGAGTTCTTTAAAAAAATAGTATTAACATTGATCTGATGAAGTGGGTCTTTGACCATGAAAGCTTATGCTCCAAAATATCTGTTAGTCTATAAGGTGCTGCAGGACTTGTTGTTTTTGAAGATACAGACTAACTCAGCTACTTCACTGATACCATTAACATTCAGTGCATGAACAGTGGCAAAGTCCCAAAATAATGATAAAAAGCACGCAAAAAAATCAACTCATACCTTATTTTTAAGTTCAGTGGGAATTTTGGATGAATAAGGGGCCATAATGACAGTGACCCATCAGTGGTCACCGAGAACCAAAGCAGCTGTGAGAAGATGTGCTATTCGTTTGAAAAGGTACACTGTCAGAGCTCTTTCTCTCAGTCTACATCTACATTACTCTGGAAGATTGACCGGTTCAGGGTCAATCTTCCAGGGTGCCATTTTGCACATGCATGAAACAGCACTTTCTGGGTTCAACGTCGAACCAGTAACTCCTCACGAGCCATGAGGATTAAGGAAGGTCATTAGGAGGAGTGCGGCTGTCAGCTTTCTTCCATAAAGACAGCCATGGAAGTTGACAGCTGAAAAGTCAATTGTAGCTACACAGTTAGCATATCTAAAATCGCATATCAGCCATCAACTACGTCTAGTGTAGACATAGCTTCACTAATTCTAAAACCCAGATCCTGGACCCAGATGGGAAATTGGTTACCAGATCCACAAAGGAGTTTAGGCTCCTGATTTCTTGAATTTCAATGGTAGTTAGGAGACGATGCTTAATTAATTAATAATTAATAAATGACACATTAAGCTCAGAGGTGCCAGGGCTATGAACTACCAACCTTAGAAATGTCAGGGCTCAGCCCAGGTATAAAGTAAGTACTATTTGTGGAGCAGGACTTAGCTGTTGCCTGTATCCTACATTTCCCTGGGTACTCTTTGAGTCTTCATCAGTTAGATACAAACTGGACTTAAACTCAGCTTCATTAAGGGGGCACTTTCCCAAGACCAGTAAAGAAGGAAATCTCCTAAACTCCTAAATTTAGGTGTGTTCATTGGCTACAACATGTGCAGTCCTATCAAGGTCAAATATAGCAACAATCCAATGCTATTACCAACCCCCTGCAAAAACAGGCCTTACTGATGTGAGTAACATAAAGATATTTGATTAGAAATAGCTCTGAAGCAAACACCACAAATGTTTATGGAAATCAGTATGAGCCCCTGAAATCAGGATTTATATTTTGTGGGCACATTTCTATAACCCATATAAATTCTTAGCATATGGTTGGGGCTGAAATAAATCAATCCATAAATAACAATAATGGGCTAAGCCAAAACATAGATCAGAACCTCCCTGACCTCTTTTGGGGTCTGGATTGCTGGGATGGGGAACCGGATAGTTGAAATCTTGACTTGAATCTAGATCCATATGTTGCAGCTTATCTCCTTGTGTTTCTACAGGCCACTGCCCTCTTTATTGCTAAAGAACATGGCTCCCTGGTTTCTCTTTAAATTTGGGTTTCCTGTGATTAAGTGGCTGGCTGATTTTCAAAGTGATAACTGCCTCTATTCAGTTGTCAGGGCATAGAACCATCAGTTTGTTTCTATCACCATTTTGCAAGCTGGGCTTGTCAAATGCAGCCTTTTGTACTCATGAGTAATACTTTCTCAATGCTATAGGGAAATGAAGGGATTCAGAAGCCTAGAAAAGCTAATTCCTCACCCTCTGCAAAAAGTTATTTAAAGAGCACTGAAGGTATGGTGCTAAACAATGAAACAAACACCAAAAGGTGAGGATGGAACAGAGTGGGCAAGTCCTATGATTTTCTTATGAGTTTCATGTTATTTGACATTGTCTTCATAAAACTTCTGTAGTCACTTGATGGGGTATAAGAATTTCAGATTCCATTTATTAAACAAAAAAAGCTTTTAGCTTCCACGACTGCAGAGAGAAGCTTGATAATGTGATCTCTGAAGGTAGAAAGTCCCCAAAGCAAATGAAAAGAACACCACGTTTATTATTTTAAACAATCTCATGATTTTTACTCTAGTCCTGATGATTGGAAAGCCTGACTCCTGATTTTTGAATGCTCAAGACTGGCAATGCTGGAAGCAGGATGTGACTCTGGTAAGAGATGGAGTGTGATTTTTGGATGTGCCTAAGTGGCACATGTGAGGGATGCAAATGGTGAATCTGTTTTGTCGTGTGAGAGTGATTGTTGTCCCCTGATGTCTGCCATGTAGGGCTGTATTTCCACGGAATGCTGAAATAGGGATGGTTTGAAGGGCATCAGCTCAGTGAACTCAGCTACTCAGATTTGAAAAGTGCAAAACTTCACACTTCTGGCTGCTTTCCCTCATTGGACCTCTCAAATCTTTGGGATAGGACAAATGTCCCTGACTGCAGCTCCTCTTGGTCTCTAGTCAGCCGTCTTGTTCTTTCCTTCTGCCAGCTTCTTAGGGGCTCTAAGCAGGGGCAGTGTCCACCCAAATCTTAGAAATAGTCTTCATTGAGGAAAGGTTTATCTACCCAGAAGAAGCTCAGAGCAACAGTGAGGACAGGGTTCATGGAAGCTCAGGTACTGCATAAGAAATTTCTCTGGGCACCCTGCAGCATAAACCTGGCCAGATTCAGGTCCTATTAGCCAGGCAATCTAAACCCAGCAAGGTTTGCACACCCATGGAAATATGAGATACACAGTGTTCTAACCCAGTGTCTTCCTTAATATCACTTACTGTCTCCAGTGTGTCTTCCTCTTGCCGCCTTCTGAACATAGTTAACTCTCATTGTCTTGTGTTACAGCCTTTATTGTGCATTTAACATAATTCTGTAGCACAGTTTTACACTATACACACACATATTCTTTGACTATGGCATATGCTGCGTGCTGTTTATTGCAGAGCCCACATAAAGAGTGTGAAATGACACTGCTTGAAAAAGATTTCACCATTTTTATGGTTTTGCTGCATCATCCAAAATATTAACAGACTCACAGAACAAATGCACTCAATACATACAAAAGCTTTTCTAGAAAGTTTAATGTTGAGTGTTATAAAATGCTTAATCATATTCTTCTCAGCCAACATGAAAGGGCCTATGATAACTCCATGCCTCGCTGTGTTGGACTGTGATAACTTAAGGAAAAAATGTGGCCCTCAAAAATGACAACATGTGCTGATTTGCTGCAACATGTTCTCAAAGCCATCTGTTAACACATTACCACTATGGAGTATGTACCACTATGGAGATGTATTCTATGGCAGACTTAAGTGTGTATTTCAGAGTTGCTAGGAAGCAAGAGGCACACAAAGGAAAACTGTAATAAGTGCAAAGTATAATTAAATTTACTCCGAGAACTGCCAGAGTCAGTTAAATGAGCCTAGTTTAGATGTCATTATTTAACCAATAGAGTAAATAAGATTTGTAGAAGTCCAGCTCTGAATTTCCTTGCTTGGTGAAGTTAGATGAGCAGCACTTCCTTTCAGTTTAATGCGTGATGTTCATAACAGAGAGACATATAAATACAGATAAAAATCAGATAGAAGAGTCACTAAATGTAACTTCAACCTGGACTTAGCTAAATTTCCTGGTTTTGTCTCTTTCATCTAATGTCTTGAATGGAGTTAGTTCAACATCCTTTCTTCCAATAGTAAACAAAGGTGTGATGTCTTTGAAGAATTCAGATGCTCCAGCTGTGCAGGACTGCAACCAGTAATACACATCCCTCTGGTGAGTAGGAGGGAGTGAGTAGTGGGAGCACAGTTTTCCAGGTTCAGGAAAAGGGGTTTTAAACATGAAAGACATAACGTGGAAAACACAATGCTTGGAAAAGCTAATTGGGTGGAATTATATCATCTCTTGGCCCATGCAGTTTTCCTGGTTATATGATCTGCAAAATAACAAAGTTATGTTGGAAACATTTGGGAATGTTGACACTGCAAATATAGTACAGAGATAAGGCATTATTCAGTGAATTCGTATGGGGCTATCCCTAGCTGGAATCCAGAAGTACTGAAATACATGAGAGAGGTTGTGTTGGTATTTCCAGCTTGACTAGTAGCAGAAAGCAAGGGAAATTTCCAGATAAAATGTTCTCATATGATTTTCTTTTTAATTTTTCTCTTTAAAATGTTCAGATGGTTTTCCTTAAGAATCCAGATTTTTGTTGTGTTCAAAGTGAGCACAAAATCTTTTGGAGTTCACCCCCCAGTAATTAAAATGACTGAAGGAGGGAGGGTGAAGGCACTCATGAAAGCTTGTTTAGTTATCATGATGGTTTTTGAACACTCATGTTAAACTTCTACATATTGTAGGTAAAAATACTTGAGAATGTGGAATTGGTTAGGTTCCCTTATAAAGTCAGTAGAATTGCTGGCAGAAAGCATCTGCAATAATTGACATCATCCTGGAACTATACTTCCACTGCATAGCAGAATGCAAGATTTGGAGCTGGGTTCCAGATCCACTGGGTTGCCCTCCAGAAAAATGCTTCCATTAAAAAAAAATTAATGGAAGAAGCTTAAAAAATGTGCAATGCTACTTTGAGTAACTCATCACATGTGGTGAGACAAATGTCAAGTAACCACCCAAAATTTTTTTTTTTGCCTGTAACAGCAGTTTGTCATGTTCAATGGGAGCTGGCATCCAGTAGTGAGATAATAAGGAATCACTCTACTTGGAACAAATATGAGACAAAAATGATTGGAGGGACTTTGAGCTTTGGTATTTGCTTTACTTATTCAGGCTTGTTTTTGTGTGTAGTATATCTGCTGGAGTGATCCAAACCTCCCTCAATTACACCAATATAATTCTCTAGTAACAGCCTGATGTTCAGGGGTGCTGGGCATCTCTATTTTTCACTGACTAAGGCTTGGTCTACACTAGGCAGGTAAGTTGATTGCAGATATGCAATTCTAGCTAGGGCAATTGTGTAACTAAAATCTACTTATCTACAATCAACTTACCTGGCCATTTTCACTGGGAAAGTTCAACAGTCTCCTGTTGACCTCGTGAGGAGTACAGGGGTTGACTGTCAACCCCGACAGGTTGATTTCATGCCTCTCTATCAGGTGCCTGAAATTGAACCCTAGAAGATCTATTCTGAGGTAGTGGATCTTCTGGGTAATGTAGACATGGCCTTACACTAGAACTCTGGGTACTCTTTGCTTCGGCCATAGATCCGCAGAAACACATGGACTTGTTCTAGGTTTATACCGATGGAAGCGAGAGCAGCATTCATTCTGTTGACTTCAGTGGAATTATTGCAGTGAAAGTGAAAGCAGAATTTGGCTACTGGTCTCCAGTTATCATAAGGGTGAGCCTTGGGTTTTTTTCTTTTCCTCACTTGCATATTATGTGTGGAGATAAATGAATGTGTAATGGTAATTCGCAGCTTGTGAATTGTACTCATGGTTGTGAGAACCCTGTCGCTGTTTATGACGTGAAAAATTAGAACCAAAAGGCCACAGAATGATATATAATTGGTTAAAAACAGGGAGTACTATTGATTAAAATGAAAAACAGCATTCCAGCACTTTACCATAGAAAAGTATGTCCCCAGGTTCCTTGCATGTGCCCTATGATTATACAATAGATTTTAAATCTCTGATATCTACATCAAAATATATTCTACAGCTGTAGGAAACAGCTTTGAATTGTTAACCTTCTCTCCAGGTACTGTAGGTAACACACTGTGAGATTAGATGTATAGTTTTTTCAAGATATGCCACCCATTGAGGAGTCCATATTTACATCTTTTGTTGATATTTTTTATAGATTAAAAGAGACTCTTTACTGGGTGATAATTCTGCTAAGTACTATAATTTGCTGCCACTAATATTTGTCTGAGTCCTAGTTCGAAAAATATATTTGAAACCACTTTATAAAGTCTCATAATTGCTTCTTTGTAGAGCTGGTATAATGAGTAGTTTCTTTATCCAGCCTTTATCCTGTTAACCTTAGAGGTGAGTGACTGCTTGCTGGAGTAGTTGGGGAATGTCTTAGCACTGTTGAGCCATTTAATTTCAGTACTAATTTCAGAGTGGTGACACAGAATTGGCTGAGAAAGCTTTCTGTTATTTCAAGAGTTTTCAGTCAGCGTTGAAGCTGGGCCTGATTCACTAAAATAACATTGAAGTAAATGGGTGTTTTGATAATGTTATTTAAATGCAGGAATCAATCCACCTGTATGTGTCCAATTGACATTTAAAAAATCCCCCTGATCACACTTTAGCATGTAAGAGAGGTTTGACATAACAAACGAGAACTTCAGGTATAACAATGCTGCTCAACCCTATCTGCTCTATTTAATGCCAGTGTTGTCCTGGCCCAGGTGGAGTCTTGATGCTTACTGGAGAGTGCTCTCCCATCAGCATGGTGCATCATCACTGGATACATTTCAGCTGTAGTGCATTGCATGTACCCTGTAGCGTGGACTTGCCTTGCAACAGAACACTAGTGAAAGGAAGAAAAGCAAATTGTTTGGTCAAGTTTTATCGCTGCTTTATTTAGGAAACTTTCTTCTACAGTGTATCTTACACCACAGAGTATCTGTATCTTCCACTCACCACTCTATCCTATTGAGTTTTAGTTTCAATTCCTGGCTGTCCAGTGTATTATCCAAAATTTTTCCTGTCCCTCTAAAAACATGGTCTTACTCTTGTAAATTTCAATTTTAAAATCTGGATGAGTGAGAAATCCAGGATGAGAAATGCATTAGCAGAAGTGATTTCTCTTGTTACGAGTTCAAAAGGCTTCAGTATGCAGCACAAATGATTCATAAGTATCCATTGTTCAGAGTTCAGGATAAAGAGTTCAGAATCAAAGCTGTGCTTTAATGTGTGCTCACGTATTTCTTTTTTCAGTACGAGCATCCATTTATATACATATACATATATATATATATAATCACATGAAATTCAAACTTGTTTAAGCTGCCGTTCTGGTAAATTGCTCGGGTTCTCAAGTTAGCTTGGAATGCCATGAGAGCTTTATAAATGGCTACAGATTTTGGCAGTATTACAAAAACTTAGTGCTTAGTTATGATGGAAGAATATGTTTAATCAATACAAGAGCAAAACAAGTGATCATTTCAGGTGTTTTCTGTGTTGGACATGATATCAAAGGTGGCCCAATCCCACGGGAAGATCTTGAGAATTAAGCCATGTAGAAATTTGACTGTTTAACTCTTATTTGTAGATTGGCCTTTCTCAAAGTGCGAAATCAGTTCAGTTAATTTATGGGCAGATTTTTGTATGGGAATACAGGGTTGCCAGTGGACAGTGATTGAGAAGTAGGTATTCCTATGTCTAGACATATATCCAGATGTTTGTCATCAAATGAACTGTGACCAGTGTTGCTGCTTTCCATGCCCCCTTTATCTTTCATTTTAATGTTTCTTAGATCTGAGGTATTGTCACTGTGGAACAATGCCGTGTTTCCTCCTTGTATCTTGTATCATGGCTGAGCATACTAAATGGGCTCTCTAAAACCTTTGTTAACAATGGAGTACAACAAGCCCAATGCAATCATCCCTTCAATTATCTTCTTCACGTCGAGTGTCACCTGTTAAGTGCTGGGCTAGTATTCTTTGAGCACTTCAGATATAGTTACTTGCTTTTGGCTATATATGTATAAATACTGGATACAGATGATGATATCTCATGTTTTACCCTTTTTATTCTCAGACAACACTGTGTTTGATCTACTAAATGGTTCTTTCTCCCGTCTCCTTAGTTTCACTTCTTCTTAAGGCCAGGGGTGATGATAAAAGTATTGAACTGAATCCTGCACATTCCACTGCGAGCTGTTTCCAAACAGCTATTGGGTGAAAGCCGAGGGCTTGATTCATTGTTGCCCTGTGTTGTTAGGCAGTCATTTATACCAGTATGAAGTAAGTGGAGATTTTTTCCATTCCAATTCCATAGGGATTTCCACTTCTGTGAATAACCAGGCAGGGTCTTGAGTAAGGGGGTCAACCTTTGGCCTGCACTGTTAGGAGATACATTCCTGATCCATTTGTTTTTATTTGCCTGTATGCTGACGGATTGTGTTTACTTGGTCAATGTGGTTTAGGGATGAGTTAAAAACTACTTCCCCATCTGGAGGTTGTCCTCATCTTTATTGCTTTTCAAACCCAAGTGGGGTGAACAAGCCAACAGAGGAGTTTAGTTTCTCCTGTGCTTTGTGTAGATGGGTAATCTCTCCCCTCCCCAGTTCATGCAGGGGTTATTTTAAGCTCTTGCTTCATGTATGGCAAGTGCACTTACTGTAAAAGCAGCAAGGATGGAGGATTGTCTTTGTTTGTCATTGAGCTGGTACGGATGAGGGTTCCAGACAGTCCCTCCTGGCCAGGGCAAGCATGGTTCTTTTATTCTCACCAGAGGCGCCAGTGAAAATGTTTCAGACTTTACATTGTAGGGGTGAAAGCTAGAAGTCTGACATTGTGCTACTAGATGCAAAAATTCGGGTATTCTGAAGTTTGAATGTCTGGGTAGCGCACCGAGAACTGGGTTGCTTGCTTGATTAGGACCATCAAACTTACATATTTGTGAACAAGACACTGGTTTAACATGTGGAGGTTCTGTTAATGAATACATTTTAAAAAGCGAGAGACAAATCATTTGTGGGATTCCCAACAGGAGATAAGTGGAAAACTTGAGCTAGATCTGTACATTACTCCAGTTTAATAGGGCAAAATTCTGAGGAAGTAAGGCTATGTAAGTCTACTGGTACAAGGTGACTATATACCTAGCAAAATAGAGCACTGAATATAGGTAGGAATCCTCCAGTTGCACAAGGCTCCTGTAGTACATCCTTCAGAATTTATCCCTAATCTATTGTTGCATGACTATCTGTAGATCTCAAAGTGATTTACAAAGAAGAGCACTATTGTTATCCTCATTTGACTGTGGAGGAAACTGAGGCATAGAAATCAATATCAGAGTCAAGATTTAGAAGACACAGGTCTTTTAAATCCCAATCCAGTGCTTTAGTCACTAGATCAGGTTGGTATGAACAGGCTGTTACCTACTGGCTCAGCAGTGGCAGGCTAAGAAAACCTTGCCCCTGAGCTTCTGCTGAGCACAACTTTGCTACTCTGAGGCTTCCAGGCAAACATGCCTAAATTCCAGGATTCATGGGAAGTCTTGTAAAATCCAGGCAGAAACCTTTGGACAGGAAGGAACACAATGATGCGGTAGTGCTGTCATGTGAGAGAAGAGAATTCTTTTGGTGGCAGGAGTGGCAATGTGAAGGTATGAGAATCCATGTGGTATAGTGGATTGGGGGTCCTGGGGTCCTTTTCTAGCTCTGTCTCTGACCTGTTGTGTGACTTTGGGCAAGTCACTTTACCTGTCTGTACCAAAATGATTTTATCTTGATTGTAAGCTGTTTGGAGTATGGACCCTCTTTATATATCTGTACAGCACCTAGCTCAATGGGATCCTAATTCTATATTGTGGCCTCTACACGCTACCGCAGCAGTTTCTTATTACTATTAGTATTTTATTTATTTATTACAGTATTGCCAACCTCAAACATTCAGCAGTGATAAAGCCCCCAAAATGAGTAATATTTGCTTTAAAAAATCACCATTAAAAAAAAAGATACATTTTTTCTTGTTGTTTCCATTATTTTTGGCATTAAGGGGTCATGTTTCTGAGCTTTTCTCCACAGTTGTGAGGGCAGGGGAAACCCAGTAGGTGGATGCCTGGCTGGTGCTCTATGAGGGGAAGTCAGCAAGGAGACCCACCTCCTCACTGCTGGACTTCTCCCTGGCGGTCCCGAGGGTGGGCCCCGGAGTGTGGGGCTGATCTGGACTGGATTCCAGCTCCAAGACCTGCTGGGACTCCTCGGCCGCAGTGTCCAGTGTGGCCACGGGGTGGGGGAGGAGGTCTCCCAGGGTCCCAGGATGTCCCTGAGCTCCCTGTAATAGGGGCAAGCGGTGGAGGCGGCCCCAGGCTGGCTGGCTGAGTCCCGGGCCTGGGCGTAACCCTGCCACAGCTCCCTCACCTTACTCTGGACGTGATCGGGAGTGTGGGCAGGGTGACCCTGGGCAGCTAGGCCCTTGACTAGTCAGGCAAATATTTCTGTGTTCCGCTGCTTTCTCCCCATCAAGTGGAGCACCTCCTCCTCACCCCAGAGCCTCAGCAGGTCTCCAAGCGCAGCCTCCATCCAGGAGGGGCCCCGCAGCTTTTTGCTGCCCTGTTTGGCTGCTGAAGGTCCTTGGGTCCCCTCGGGAGGGAGCCTTGGGGGTGCTCTGGGGGCTGGCTGGATGCCAGGGCACTGGGTGGATGGGTTGGGGCCTGTGGAGGGCGTGCAGGACTGCCATGTGTGTGTGCTGCTGCCTGCACGCTCTCAGCTTCCTGCCACAGTATATCCAGGTCTGTGGTGCTTTAAGGGCTGCTGTGCACTGTGATCATAGAGACCTGCAGCGGCTGGACAGCATGTCTCAGTGCCATGGAGGACCCCACTATTTTAAAGCAGCGGGGCGCATATTGTTCACACACCCCCTACGTCAACATTTAACTTCAAAGTAGGGCGCTATCACTATCTTCTGGTAGGAATAGCGATTTCAACATCTCATCGCCTAACGTGGATTTCAATGTTGAAGTAGCACATGGCATGTGTAGACACGACGCGTGCTGTTTTGATGTTGTGCTGGCTACTTTGAAGTAGTCGGCTAGTGTAGATGCAGCCTAAATGTTTTAAAGCTTTACGGTCTTTGGGTTGACAATAAAAATGCTATATGGTTCTAATGGCAGCAACCTTCATCAGCCAAATTTTGCTCTGTTTACCACTTTAGTGCAGTTACTTCAAATTTATGCTGGTTGAAGAGAGCAGAATTTAGATTCATAACATATCATGGCACTATATAATGTATTACTAACTTTACTAACTTTATCTGGAAAAGCAAGGCTGTTAGCTTAAGAACGAAGTTGGGCATCTTGAAAATGTGTGTATTCAGCAGCATGTTGTATGGATGCGAGACCTGATACATGTGTTGTATGGATGTGAGACATGGGTGATAACGAAAGATTCAGAAAGAAGAATATTGGTGTTCGAAAGGAGTTGCTATAGAAAGATCCTGAGAATAGGATGGATACAGAAGGTCACCAATGAGGAATTATATAGGAAGATACAGCCGAAAGAAAACCTGCTGCAGACGGTTATAAAATGGAAGCTACAACTTTTTGGACATACTTGCAGAATGAACGATGAATGAAAAATAAAGACCGTGGTATTCGGCATAATTGGTTCAAATAGGAGAGGCAGACCCCACAGAGAATGGATAGATGATATAGTAGATTGGTGTGGAGCTAGTCTACAGAAACTAAGCCACTCTGCACTGGATAGAGAAAGATGGAAGGAAATAGTGAGAGAGGCATCAGACACCAATGGGCGCTGAGCCCACGGTTATTGATGATGATGATGATGATGATGAATCTTTATTGCAAGTACACAGTGGTTAATTTTCGAGTTTTTAACAATAATACATTGTGGTTTTAGAGTACCTTAAAACAGATATTCTGAAATTAATTTCTATATATTATTGAATCAAACTTAGTCCCATTTTACAGATGGGCAAACTGAGGTGTAGAGTTCTAGATCCAGCTTTTCAAGTGCTTGGTAAGCATGCAGAATTGGGATCTGATATTCAGAAGGGCTCAGCACTGAAAGACTCCCACCATGACAGGTAAGTGATTTTCTCAAGGACGTATGCCTAGAACACATAACTCCTGACTCTAGCCATTCTTTGCTTTTAGAATCATATAGTGTATGTGTGTGGCAGGGGGGCTGGTGGGGAAGAAGAGTATATTAGAATTTAAGAATGGCCACAATGACTCAGCCCATCTTGCCCAGTAACCTATCTACTGACAGTGGGAAATACCAAGTGCTTCAGAAGGAATGAACATAACAGAGTAATTGTGAAGTGCCATCCCCTGTCATCTACTCCCAGCTTCTGGTAAACAGAGGCTAGGGACACTCAGAGAGTGGGGCTGCATCCCTCACCATCCCTCACCATCTTTTCTAGTAGCCATAGCTTGAGCTCGCCTCCATGAACTTACTTAACTCTTTCTTTTTTTTAAATCCAATTATAGTTTTGGCCTTCAAAACCTTCCCTGGCAACGAGGTCCACAGGGCAGCTGTGTGTAGTGTGAAGAAATACTTCCTTTCTTTGTTTTAAAACTGCTGTCTCTTAATTTAATTAGGTGTCCCCCAGTTCTTGTGTTACGTGAAAGAGTAAATTTCATAGACCACTATGATATCCACTCTTACTGATCTCTGAACTGAGAAGTCCCAAATTTTTAAATCTCTCTGTATATAGAAGCTGTTCTGTACTCTTAAACGTTTTTGTTGCCCTTATCTGTAAGTCTTCCAATTCCAATATATTGTTTTTGAGCTAGGATGACCAGACCTGAATTCAAGGAGTGGCAGGTATCATAGATTTATATAGTAGCATTATGATATTTATTGTCTTACTATCTATACCTTTCCTAATGGTTCCTAGTGTTCTGTTAACTTTTTTGACTGCCACTGAACAGTGACTGTTTTCAGAGAATTATCCACAGTGACTCCAAGACCTGTCTCTGGAATGGAACAGTTAATTTAGACCCTCAGCATTTTGTATGTATAGTTGAAATTATATTTTCTGATGTCTTTCTTTGCATTATCAACACTGGATTTCATCTGACATTTTGGTATCCAGTCACTCAGTTTGTACAGAGATTCTTTAGCAACTCCTCTCAGCCTGCTTTGTACTTACTGAGTAATTTTGTATCTGTAAATTGTTCCATCTCAATATTTCACCCTTTTCCAGATAATTTATGAACCACTTGAATAGTACAGGTCCCAGAACAGATCACTGGGCAGACCTATTTGTCACTCCTCTCCATTTTGTCTCCTATATTTTAATCAATTACATATACACCAGAGGACCTTCCCTTCCATCCTGTGACTGTTTACTTTGCTTCAAAGGCTTTGAGGGGCCTTGTTAAAGGCTTACTGAAAGTCCCAGTCCCTATATGCACTGGATCACCCTTGTCACAAGTTTGTTGATTCCTTCAAGGAAGTCTAATAAATTGGGGAGACATGGCTGCCCTTTACAGAAGTCATGTTGACTCTTCCCCAGCAAATTTTGTTTCTCTACACGTGTAATAATTCTGTTCTTTACAATCATTTTAGACAGTTTACCTGGTGTTGAAGTTAAGCTTATCAGCCTGTAATTGCCAGGATTGTCTCTGGAGCCTTTTTTTAATAAAAAAAATTATGTCATATTAGGTATCCTTCAGTCATCTAGTACAGAAACTGATTTAAGTAATAGGTTACAGACCACAGTTAATAGTTCTACAGCTAATCATATCTGAGTTGTTTCATAAATCTTGAATGAATACCCCCAAGTCAGGTGATTTTTTTTAATGGTTTAATTTATCAATTTGATTCAAAATCTCTACTGACACCACAGTCTGGGACAGTTCCTCGGATTTTTTACTCATTAAGAAAGGCTCAGGTGTGGTGTGACTTTCCCTCACATCCACTGCAGTGAAGACAGATGCAAAGAATTTCAGTTAGCATCTCTGTAATGGTCTTATTTTTCTGGACTGTCCCTTTAAAACCTTCAATGTCCAGCAGTGCCAGCCACTGAGTGTTTGGCAGGCTTCCTGCTTCTGAAGTACTTAACTCTTTTTTTTGGCTGATTTTTTTCAGTCTTTTACTAGTTACTCTTAAAATTCTTTTTTTGTTTTCCCTAAATACACTTTTTACACTTAAGTCATCAAAGTCTCTGCTTTTGTCTATTTTTCTCAGTAGCATTTGGTTTCCAATTTGTAAAGAATGCCTTTTTGCCTCTAAGGCTGCTTTTACTTTGTTGTTTAGCCATGGTGATACTTTTTGGGGGGGTGTCTTACTATGGCATTAGTTTGTGGTATACATTTAATTTGTGTCTCTGATACGGTGTTTCAAAAAAGTTTTCATGCAGCTTGCAGGCATTTCATTTTTGTGACTGTTCTTCTAACTAGCTTCATGTTTGTTGTACCTCATTCTAGAAGTAAAATGCAACTGTGGTGGGCTTCTTTGGCATTTCCCCCCACTCTCTCCAAAGAATGTTAAATGTAATTACACTATGGTTGTTATTATTGAGTGATTCAGTGATGTTCATCTCTGGGACCAGGTCCCGTGGTCCATTTAGGACTTAAGCAAGAATTTTACCTCCTCTTGTGGGTTTCAGGACTAGCTGCTTCAAGAAGCAATATTTGATGGTGTACAGAGATTTTATCTGTCTCCCATCTTAATATGACATGTACCCAGTCAGTTATGGGGATAACTGGTTTCCCCCACTATTATTGCTTTTTCTATTTTGTAGCCTATGTAATCTTTTACAGCATTTCACAATCACTGTCACCATCCTGGTTGGCAGTATACTCCTAGTGCTATATGCTTACTATTCAATCATGGACTTTCTACCCTTAGAATTCTATGATACAGTAAAAATCCTAAATGACTCAAAATGTACTTGACACGGTGCTTTAACATATAGTACCATTCCCTCATGAGCACAACCTAGTCTGTCAGTCCTATATTGTTTGTACCCTGGTATTACCGTGTCCCATTGATTATCATTCCACCAAGTGTCTGTGATGTCTGTTACATCAATAGATTCATTTGCTACCAGACACTCTGGTTCACTCATATTAGCATTTGGACCTCTAGCATTTGTATACAAGCATTATGAAATCTGGCATTTTTTTAGCTATCTGCTTTCATGAGATGGAATTGAATGAGACTCTTTTTCTTTCCATTTCCCTGTAACTTTATCAGCTTTTAGTCTATTCTTTTTACTGTGGTATAAAGAATCCCCTTTAATAGATCCTCTCATGGGGATGTCTTTGCCCAAACCATGTGCTCCCTTGCACCCGTGAGCTTCCCCGCAGCCCTTATTTTAAGAACTCCTAACTTTAATTTTCATCCCAGCAATCCGATTCCTTTTTGTGGTTTACATGGAGCCCATTCTGCCGATAGAGGCTCCTGCTTGCCTAAAGTTCCTTGTAAACTTGAACGCCTCACCTCCTACACCATCATCTCATCCACATATGGTGCGTGAAATTTCATTGAGAAAATTCCCCAAATATTTCAGCTTTTGCAAAATCCAACACACAAACATCCTTGTGAAAAAGCTCTTGGAGTACCATCCTTTAGCTAAACAAAAAGCACTCCCCAAATTATTATAACCAAGCAAAATGAAGCCTAAGGTGACATACTGTCCTTTCTCCTTATTCTACCCATTCTTTCTATCTGTGTCCTCCATTACAGTAACATCTGGGTGTCTTTGCAGTCCTAAACATATCCAACCTCACAACACCTCTGGAAGGTAGGGCTGTACTATTATCCCCATTTTGCAGATGTGGAACTGAAGCATTGAGGGTATGCCTACATTGCATTTAGAAACATGTGGCTGATTCATGCTAGCTGACTTGGGCTTGCATGGTGTGGGCTGAGGGGCTGTTTAATTGTGATGTTGATTTTCTGGCTCTGGCTGCTGCCAGAGGTCTGGGGCCCTCCCATTTGTAGGATCCTAGAGCCCAGGCTTCAGCCCAAGCACGAGCATCTACATTGCTGTTAAACAGCCCCATTATCCCAAACCCTACAAGCCTGAGTCAGCTGGCATGGGCCAGTCACAGCTGTCTAACTGCAGTGCAGACAGACTCTCTCAGGTTTTGTTTGACTGGCCGAAGGTCACCCAGAAAGTCTGGGTGAGGCAGGGAGTTGAACTGAGGTTGACCACCCTTCTTACAGCTGGAGCAACTTTCCCCTCTCTCTCCCTTGCTCTCTGTTTTGTTTCCTTGTAGAAATGACGAAAGAAGTGAATGCACAGAACAACACACCTGTACTAGCTCCGAGTTGCTCTCAGCAGGTTTAAAAACTCAGTGGGCAGTTCATCTTACCCCACTGATTATTCTCACCAAAAATGAATCCCACAGCTGGAAATAGGCAGTGATCAGAAAACGAGGCTCTCTGAAGAGGCAGCACAATTTAGTTGTTAAAGAATAGTCATAGAATCATAGACTACTAGAACTGGAAGGTACCTCAAGAGGTCATCAAGTCCAGTTCCCTGCCCTCTTGGAAGAACCAAACACCATCTAGACTGTCCTTGATAGGTGTCTATCTAACCTGCTCTTAAATATCTCTAGTGATGGAGATTCCACAACCTCCCTAGGTAAGTTATTCCAGTGTTTAACCACGCTGACAGTTAGGAAGTTTTTCCTAATGTCTAATTTAAACCTCCCTTGCTTCAGTTTAAGCCCAGGGAGTCAGGGGACCTGGGTTCTCTTCTTTGCTCTTCCATAGACTTCCTGTGTGATTCTGACATCATTATATGGCCTATCAGTGACTTTGTTTCCCCATTTGTAAAACAGCCATATGACAGGGTGTACCAACCCCAAACTAAGCAGGGCATGAGGGCCATACCTATTGGCTAGAAAAGCCCCCACCCCCCCAGGCCCTGCTGAGCCTGCTGCAGCTGTAGGCCAGGTATAAGGGCTGCAGAAGCCTGGCAGCTGGGGCTGGCCAGCAGTGGGGGAGGAACTCCTGCTGGGGCCCGGGAGCCACAGTCACCCAAGCAGTGGCGGGGCAGCAGCCACAGCTGCAGCTGCCTGAGGAGCAGCAGCAACAGTGCTGGAGGAGGAGGAGCAGTCCACAGCAGGGAGCAGCTGGAGGATACCTGGCCAGAGTGGAGACAACAGACTGCACCAGGAACGGGGTAGGAAGTAGCCCAGGGTGGGGAAGGTTACCAGTAAGCTCAGCATGTTATGGTGAGGATCACCACTGAGCTGGTGGCCGGGGTCCCACACCTACCACCAACAGGGCCCTAGGCTGGAGCTTGGAGGAGTGGGTGGGCCCAAGCTCCCCTACCTCCACCTCCCTGTGAGACTAAGGCAGGGAGGACCTAGGCCGCTAAGGCCTGATTGGGCTGTGAGACTCTGTGAACTGGGACTGGGATGCTGAGGCCTGACTGGGCCATCAGGTCTGTGAACTGGGACTGGGCCACTGAGGCCTGGTTGGGCTGTGGAGCCCTGGGACTGGCACAGGAGCCTTCAGGATCAAGGTGGGGCAGGAGAACCTGCCACAAGCCATCATAGCTACCTACCTCATAGGGCTATTGTGAGGGTTCAGGCACTGATGGCAGGTGCTATAGAAGTTTAATAATAATGATGATTATTGAGTTTATTAGCAGCTTAAATTGCAGTTCCACTGGCTGATGTACCCACCAAATAGGGTGCAAGACAGCGAAGTGGGAAATCTATTTAACAGGTTCTAGTTTTGTTTCACTGGATTCAGTTTCATTCAAATTCTTTTGTTAACATCTGTTTAGGTTTTAGCTAATTGCACTCAGGAATTAGGTCCAGTAATGGACATTCCAAGAGACAGTGTGCTTTAATCAAATGAGCATGATGCTAAGAGCTCCTGAGTGTTAAACCCTAGCTCTGACACTGATTTTCTCTGTGGCTTCAAACAAGATACTTTCTTCTGCCTGTTTCCTTATTTGTAAAATGAGGACATGTACCTTCCGTCACCTCCCAAGGGCGTTGTGAGGATTAATACACTAATATACATACAGTGCTTTAAAGCCACAGTACACGCTTCAGTGTGAGGGAGGTGTGGCTCTAGAGATGGTGCTCAGAATAGCAAGAATGCTATATCCTTATCGGCATCCCTTTCCCCTTTCTCAGGGCTAGTGTCTATGTGGTCCTCTGTTCATCCTGTTGTGTGTCTCTTTGCTTCTTTCCCTAAAAGTTTTATGGTCTAACCAATGGATTTTTGTGTAGGGGATCTAGAGGGGACCACACATGATTGTCTTTCTGTGCTACATTGTACTCCTTATTGTTGCTCATTATTCTATATAGCATAAATAGTGTTACAGTAACAGGTTGATATGTTTAAAGTTAATGAGGCACTGATCAGCATCTCAGAAGCTATTTAACAAAAATGTGCTTTCGTCGATTGTCTTGTATTCTTTAACACATTTTATTAATTAATGAAATCGAAGAGTCTTTTGCACCGTATGTTGGAAGAATGTTATTCCACCACACTGTATAATCATTATTGCCAATAATGAGTGTGTTCCTCTGTCACTAACATTAATCTACCAAAAGAAATGTATACCTTGCCCACTTAGCCCATGGTGACTTTCAGAAAGATACCTGGTGTGATGCAGGAGTCATTAGGTTAAATACTCACTTCTGTGAATAGTGATAAACAATCCAGTCTAAAGGGCCAGAGCAGTCAGGAGCTGCTTTCCGAGATCCTGAACATACATAGATTTAAAAAAAAACACCACATGCTGTTCTTTTTTCTATGTGTGTGACACTGCATTTATGAATGGCTCCCTGTCTTTCAGGATCGGCACCTCCCTGAGGAGAAAGTGCAGAGCAAATCAGTTCGGCATAGCGGAAGAAGGGGCATTTTCATACTTTGCCTTTCCATTTAGGTTTGATTCCTTAGAAAAGCTGCTTAGAGGGTGTTACAACTGCTTTGATACGCATTCTAATTATGAAAAGGTAGCCCCCGTAAATAGCGTTAGGAGAAAAGAGCACAGAAGAGAAAGGGCAAGAGAAACCTTGACTCTCTCAATGCTTCCAGAGGGCGAGCCTGGAAAGCTGCAGTTAGTGTTACAAATTCCATTGCAAAGCTATTTTAGTGGCTTTTCAGAAAGGGATGCATGTCAGTCTTATTGCCATTCCTTGGGGAAATAGGTTCCACATACAGAAGGGGAGGAGAAATTGGAGTGAGGCATCTGTCGTTCTCTTCCAGTGTTTGATCTCTTAAGATTAAAATGAAAAGAATGAGCTCGTCATTTCAGAAGTTCTGATGGTCTTCTTCAACCAGCATCTTAAGGGAGGCTGAAGTGTTCTGTACCTTACTGTAATTATTTGTGCTGTGTAGCCATCATTGGCTTCCCTTCTACAAAACACACAAGGGCAGTTTTTACTGTGAGTGGTATGAAACAAACAGCTGTCCGTGCTTTGCACTGAATTTAATGCACATCATGGTAACAAAGAATCAATCTCAGAGGAGTCTTTTTTTGAGGGGCGCGTAGCTTTGGATTTATATATTTTATTAGCTCTCAGAGCATTTTCATTATCGCAACTATTTGTTAGATCCTCTAGAACCCCTGTAAAACTGACAACAGAAAACTGCAACACTTACAAAATGCACACACAACCTGGATCAACCTAATTTCAGCATAGCAAACACAAAACAAAAGCTGTATATGACTTCTTAGCATTTGTGCACATCTGCATTATTATAAATGCTAATATAATTCTGCAATGATAAATAATTAAACAATTATGGTCATGAATCAATAAGTTTAGCACATTTTTTCATCAGCAAATTGTACTGTATAAACAAGAAAAATAAATTACCAAGTCTAATTTTCACTGAAAATTGTAAGCATTTTATATCTAATAATTAAAAAAGTATTATAATGCAATGTAAGATACTTAGAACTTTAAAATTTTCCACTTTTAAACAAACACCATTAAATTGTCATGTTTTATGTTTCAGAATCTGATTAACATTTTGAGATCTGATTTTTGTACTCATTCTCTTTCCTGCCCCACCACCTTTCTTGGTTCCTAAACACAATTTATAAACTAGAATCCAGCTTCAGTTGATCCCATTTTAAAGTACTTTCAAATATAAAGATGTTATAAAATCTCTTTCCCAATACTCTGTTGAAAGAGCTAGATATTTTAAACATACTCTAAACAGAATCATAGAAAGGTGGAGCTGGAAGGGACCCTGAAGTCATCAAATCCAGTCCCCAGAACTGTGGCAGGACCAAGTAAACCTAGACCATCCCTGACAGGTGTTTTTCCAATCTGTTGTTAAGATTTTCCAGGGATCTTCCACATCCTCCCTTGGAGGCCTATTCCAGACCTTTACTCTTTTTTAATTCGAAAGTTTTCCCTAATAGCTAACCTAAATCTCCCTTGCTGCAGATAAAGCCCATTATTACTTGTCCTATCTTCAGAAGAAAAATTCACTTACCTTCTCTTTTTATATCAGCTCTTAGTATATTTGAAGACTGTTACCAGGTCACCCCTCACTCCTCTTTTCTCAAGTCTACACATGCCCAGGTTTTTAACATTTCTTTATAAGTTAGGGTTTGTGAACCTTTCATCATTTATGTTGCTCTCCTTTGGACTTTCCAGATTGGCCACATTTGTCCTTAAATAATTATGGACAGAACTGGACACAGTACTTCAGCTGAGGCCTTACCCTTGCCAAGTCCTGCATATAGTACAATATGAAGTTAAAGCTTTTAAACACATGTACATATTTAATTCCAGGTTGTTAGGCTGACTCTAACCTTTCCAGAAATCAAATCTCTGGCATTTGTAAAGGAACCATTTCCCCACATATCTGGCACCTGCCCATATCAGATATCATAGTTTTTGTGTTTATTCTCACTGAATTAGGGCTAGATAAACCAGTATAGCTTGACAAGTATGTATATTTTCTCTCCTTAATTAGATCATACCCGTGATCTTCGCCAAAAGGCCAAGAAGAGATTAATACTGTAAATGAACAAGTTGATGGTCCTAGACATATTGTGCCAAATTAACCCTGGTGGAACTGCACTGAAATCATTGGTGTTGCATCATCTTATATTAGGATTGAACCTGAGGTTCTGTAGATCTGTATTAGAAATGAAATATTTTTTCTGTGTATGTTTAGCTCTATAGCTATCCTCCCCAAACTTTATATAGTCACAGCCACTCTAACTAGTTATTGTTCATTTGCCCATAGTACCCCAGAACGCATTATTCTTTGTCTGGCAACTTATAAACTATTCAGATGAAGGACCTCTCTCTGCAGGACACAGTCAACTCTCAGAGGCTACGTCTACACGTGCCCCAAACTTCGAAATGGCCATGCAAATGGCCATTTCGAAGTTTACTAATGAAGCGCTGACATGCATATTCAGCGCTTCATTAGCATGCGGGCGGCAGCGGCGCTTCGAAATTGACGAGCCTTGCAGCCGCGCGGCGCGTCCAGACGGGGCTCCTTTTCGAAAGCAGGCCACCTACTTCGAAGTCCCCTTATTCCCGTGAGCTTATGGGAATAAGGGGACTTCGAAGTAGGTGGCGTCCTTTCGAAAAGGAGCCCCGTCTGGACGCGCCGCGCGGCGGCAAGGCCCGTCAATTTCGAAGCGCCGCTGCCGCCCGCATGCTAATGAAGCGCTGAATATGCATGTCAGCGCTTCATTAGTAAACTTCGAAATGGCCATTTGCATGGCCATTTCGAAGTTTGGGGCACGTGTAGACACAGCCATAGAGATTTACCACCCTACATAATTACATAATCTGAGAGCATACTTAACTGGGACACCTGCTGGGTGAAAGATGGAGGGCTATCTTCTCTGTAGGACTCAGTTATGCTGGCCCTGTATCTTCTGACTTTCTTTGTCTAGGACAATCACTGTTTCATATTGAGTCTGAGTCATTTGCTTTTACTATGCCAAGAAATCATGTTTGTTCCTCTCCTTTATGTACACCATGAATGATTTCTCTACTTGGCTGTAAACCCTTTCTTACCTCTGCCCTATGCATTCATTGATTTTTTTAAGACATGAGGGATCATTCAATCATTTGGTCTTACTAGGAATGCTATGGTTTGTGTTTGTCGCATGGCTGCCAGTCGTGTGCCTCTTCTGAGGACTTTCATGCTGTCCTCAGGCCCCAGTGGCCTAGTCCGTATCCCCTTACTCAGTATTTGCAGGCCTCAGCAGCCTAGTCAGTGTTCACAGGTCCATGCTCCTCATTCCTTAGGGTCACGGAGTGGGGTGGGGTAGGGGAGGCCAGGCCCTCTCACTCTACCAGGCTCTAGCCCAGGGCCCTGTTGGTGCTGGGCCTGTCTCCCAGACCACCAATTCAGTGGGAATTCCCACCACAACATGTTGAGGTGTCAGGATACCTTCTGACTCCCTGCCCTGGGCTACCCCATTCCAGATGAGCTACACTGTCCTGGCTCTGGCTGCTCTTCCTTGGACTGTTGATGTAGCCGCTGCTGCCGTAGTCATTGATGCTACCGCTGCTGCTGCTCTTTGGGCTGCTGCTGCTGCTCCTCCTGGGGTGGCTGCTGCTCCCAAGTTCTAGAAGATGCTCCTTCTCTTCTGGTGGCCAGCTCCAATTGACAAGCCTCCCTGGCCTTTATGCTTGGGCTGCAGCTGGAGCATGCCCAGCAGGGCTGTGGTGGAGGGCCCTTTTCCACCCAGAAAACCTGGCCCCCACCATTCTGGCTAGTGAGGGGTTTGTACACCCCATCACAGTGCTATACAAGATCATATTGTGCAGAGCACCATGGCAGAAGGGCACATTTTCTTTTTTCCCTTGTGGTCTTAATTTCTGTAACAAGTAATGGAAGGTGCTTCCTGAACAGCACGGAAACCTGTGTTTTTATTTTACTTCACAGATTAAGTATGTTCTTCTCAATAGCTGTATGTATTTCCCACGCTCCCCACTCCCTACATCCAGTATATCTGGAAAGGGAACACTGCTAGCAGAGAAAGGAAACATCTGCCTCCAGTCCTGTGCTGTCTGTGGAGATGCTAGTGTTAGTGGCAAGTGTAATCACGATTTTGTGAAATCTACCATCTTGCTGTGTATAGACGTCCAAACAGCCACAACTGTGGCCTCCATTCCTACTAGCCTGGCTACATTTGAACTGGACTCCTAAGGTGAAAGACACAGTACCCCTTTGTTAATCATCTCTGCCCCACTGCATTTTTCTCCAAACATGGTTACTATTGTAGCAGCAAGGTTGACCAAATGTGGCCAGAACAATCTTTCTAAAAATCTCATAAGTATTAATGTGACCAGAGCTCTCCCATGGTAACACCTGTGCCAGCAGGAGCTGGAGACTAGAAGCGCCACTCACCACCACATGCCTGCAGCCTCTCTCTCAAACCACAAGCACCTGCAACCCCCCGGGTGCAAGGGAGGCCCACAGCAATAGATGCAGGGAGGAAAAAATGCACTTGGAATGTTAAGTTACTACTGCATCCAGTGTACCTCTGATGTGTGGCAACTAGCTGTGGTAAAGTTTGCTAGAGAAATGCTGTAGTGCATCCCTAAAGAATGTTCTTGACTTTCTTCACAGTTCCAATACTCATGTGATAAAGAAATAATCATTTGCCTCACAGGGAAATCTTCATAAACAATGCTTTAGAAAATGCAGTAATAAGAGTCAAAAATCATCTTGTGGCTTACTTGCAGTTCTAAGTGGGAGATCTGGCTGCTGTGGGCATTGCACTTGGCTCCTGGCCTGAAAAAGACATGCTCCCTTGCCCCTTTCATCTCTTGTTCTCCCCTGCCCAAACTTTCCACTTTTGGGTAACGAGGAGAAAGGAAATTACATATGAAGAGTGAAGAGCTTTGCTTTGGGTTTCTTCCTCCTGCTGCTGCACTTGCTTCCCTTCCTCTAGTTTTCCCGATGTACTGCATTACCATTTGTGGGTGTGAGTGTCTTTGCCTCTGGTGCTAATGTCACTATTCTTGTGGCATCCAGATTTTGTTTTACTGTATGGCTCTTAACAACATGTTTCTTGCATTCTGCTCATTCTGTTTCACAGTTCACACTTTCAGAGCATAGTGATATAGATCACACTACATACTGGTTCTTAAGCTTGCTCAATAAGACAAGGCACAGATTAAACTTTGAATTTGTATACTTTCTTTGTAGGGAGTGTCTTGTTTACAAGGTACTCTACGTTCACACTGATTAGCTTTTCTCACAAGTCGACTATATATATTCAGACTCCAGAGTGAACAATCCACAACAAAGATCGACACAGCTTTTATGTGAATTCATTTTCATATGGGGTAAAATGTATAAAGTTTTCAAATTAATGTAGTTTCTCTGCTTGTAAAATTCTTCGTTCTTACAGCATCATCAGTCTAATGCACCAGTGATAGTACAACATCCACAGGATCTTAATGCTTGCCTGTTTATTTTACAAAGAGATGGGACCTGCAGCATGGCAGTATTACCATCATAGATTTTCTGATGTATTTATTTATTTTGAAGATATTCTAAAAACGCTTAGATTTAGCTTACAAAACTGGATTACTTGATGCACAGCAGGTTTAAAAATATTTCAAAGATGTTTCTTTCATGCTTCAAATCCTTGAAAAGCTAAATACATTCACTTCTGAAACCTAAATCTTGGTTTTCACTGTACAAAAAAAAATAAGAAAAGTGTTTAGTAGCACATATGGCATAATTTCATTTGACATCTGTTTTGTAACAAACAATATTTAGCTCACTTATTTGCTGAATGATACAGTACATACTGCAAACAAAAAGTCCAATGAACATAGTTTGTAATATATCAATATTTATTGCAAAAGAATGCAAAACTTAAACATTTAAGCATGTTATTGATTGTAATATGCAAAACATTGATTACTGCATGCTGCCAATGCAAAGAGAGTCTACTGAATGCCTTATGGGGTTTGAAAATTAGGTAGATTTCTGAAAGAATAACGAATATCCTCCCACTGGTGACATTTAGGCTTATGCCCTCTCAACCTAATTTGTGTCATCTTATAGGAGACAGCTGTCAATATATTTAGGATGGTTTAGCTCATAACAGCAAAAATGGTGAGACTATTGACTTAATTGCATGGTGTGATTGATTCTAATGGAAACAACATTTAAAAACTCAAAATGCACTTTCTGTTGTCAGATCTAATAGAATACCATAATGAATTGAAGCTTTGTACACAAATATGTTGTACTTTCTGAATGGATTAGTAAAGGACAGCAGTCTTTGTGCACTTTTATTTTTGTTTAATGCTGAAGTTGGATCAAATAATTTTTTAAAATAATATTTCAACCAAGAACTAACACAGGAACATAATCAGATATACACCAGTGCATGATGATAACTGAAACAATGAAAGGATACAATCCTACTATTAATAAAAGAGAAACCTTCAAGTAAGTTAGTCGAGGGTGCCAAAATAGCCACACTTTTCTTCTGTATGCCATTGCTACGCCTTGTAATTGCCTTGAATTTCTCTGCTGCTCTGACTGATACAATCACATGGATCTGCAGATAAAGAAGTACATCCAATTGAACACCTCCTTAATGTAGTTCTAGTGTTTTGGAAGGACGGCCAGCAGGGCTGTGTGGTGAACAGTGCAGCCTGTTCAGCCATCATCTTAAAACTAAAAAGGGTCCTAAGGAAGCAGATTACTTACTGCCCTCGTACAGCAGCACTTGGATCCAAGCAGCCAGCTTTAGATGTAACAAGGTTGGGATGGTAACACGCAGGGTGGGTAGACCACATATGGCCTGTGGCTTGCCCACACCTTTGTGAACAGTAAAACCTACATTGCTGCTCAGCTTCTGGTTATTTTCATTCTCTGCTGTTGTGCCTTGCTCATCTGCAGCAGTTGGCATCATGCTATGTATTTTTTTATTGTGATAGCACCGTAAGGGCTTTGGAAATTGTTCTCAGCACTGCATGAATACATAACAGAAGTAGTCCCTGCTCGGAAGTGGTTTGATTTGGGTACAGCTCAAAGACTAAAGGGCTGTGTCTACACTAGCTCCCTACTTCGAAGGGAGCAAGGTAAGTGGGGTATTGGGAGGTTATTAATGAAGTGCTGCAGTCCACATGCAGCACTTCATTAGGCTAATTCTCCCCCGTGGCAACTTTGAAGTGTTAAACTTCGAAGTGGTGGCTTGCGTGTAGCCGTGGCTAACCTGCTGGTACTTCAAAGTGCCTTTACTCTTGAGGAGTACCGGCGGGTTAGCCACGGCTACAGCAGCTAGTTTGTTAGCAGCTGGTAGGGTGCAACGGCAGGCAACAGCCACTGTGCATTTGGCAATAACTAAGTTGCAGCCGGAGATATGGATATTTGCTCTATAAACGGACGGAATGTTGTCCAGGAGGCTACTTCAGAAATGCTGTGGGATCCCAAAAAAGGACATAAGGGGAAATTTGACTGTAATGTCGCATTGAAGGATGACACTCAGGCAGTTCAGCTCTTCCATCCAGAATTGAGTTGCTGGCTCAGTACTGATTATATGCCCAAATCCTAGTTTAGAGCTCAAACCAACCTGGATTTAAAGCTAAGAATTCTTGAGATATAGATATTTCTTGGGCAGTATTGAGCTGTTATGGGTTAACTCCCTGGCCTTCCTGGGATTTTGTATACTGATTTATCGTATTAGTTACAGTAGGACACTAGCCTCTTATCTTTCATAGGCCCAGAATCAAACGTTTAGTGCATCCCTCCTTGGCCGTGGTTTCCCTTTTTATCCCATAGTCAGTTTTCTTAGTTGAAGTAACTGCATTGAGGTACAAATCTAGCTGTTCGTGATTCTGTACTCAACTTCGAGATTGTACATCTTGCTCTTTAAATAAAGATGTTCTGCCCTTTTAAGCCATTGATTTATTTTTTGATGATCTAGCAATGTTTATGTTCTATCAGGGATTAATAAATTGTTACAGACAAAATGCTGCTTTTTTTTCTTGCAATAATTAAAAAGGTATGAAGAACTGGACGCAAGATTGAACAGGTAAATTCTGCAAAATTAAAAGCATTACAAAACTGGAATAAATATTAATAATAATTTGGAAGTATAATGAAAAACCATAGACATTTAAGGGGAGAAAAAGCCAGCAGAAAAGGGGAAAATATTTTTATAGACCTTAATTACAGAAGGGTTGCTAGTAATTTTACTGAATTGCAAATGTAAAAGATTAGGATGGCCTGAGCAAAACCACATATTTAAGTCTTCTAAATGAACATTTCTGTTTTTTGAGTAATTTGTACCATCTGTGTCAAAATTCTGAGCCTAAAAAGAAAAAGCATTGGAACAAATGTTGGTTCTATAAAACAGTCCTAGTTCATTGTTGAAATTGTCACACATTAACATTGCAGGCCATCTGGGTAGACAAAAGACTCTAACCAGATTGCTAAAATGATTTTATTGGTCTGGTATTAATCAGTATGTGGCATAATATTTAAGCAAAAAGAAATGATGAGGTGAAGTGGAGTGCCTGTAACCACCCTAACTATGCAATAGTTGCACAATGACTTTATTACACCATGGAGTGCTATGTTTTTCAGCAAGGATCATAATTCTAAAATGTAAACAACAACCTATCTGATATTTCCAATTTGCATTTTAAAATAAAATATGAAACTTAAAGAAGTAATGATTGTTGGCATATTGCGATTCAGAGATTTAAAGGCCACAGCATGTTTATATTAAATTGTGGTATACCCACAATCATGTTGGAATTAACTTTAATTTCTTTTTGTAACACTGTAAATCAGATTACACTTCATCTCAAAGAATCCTACAACTGATTTCCAACATTCTGCCCTGTTGGGCACAATGGAGCAGCTTGAAATGGCTGTGTGTTATGCTTCTTCATAGCAGTGCTTACTGGATGTCTTTTCAGAATCCACGAAAGCAACTTCTCTTTTAGGACATTTCACCATTACATGGAAGATCAGACTGCTCCAGGTTGATCTTCCAGGGTTTGACTTTGCATGTCTGGTAGGGATGCACAAAATCAACTTATGAGGGGTCAGCAGTCAACCCCTGTACTCCTTGCTCTTGCTCGTCCTTACTGAGGATGGCCAGGTAAGTTGATTTCAGATAAGTTGATTCTAGCTACACAATTACTGTAGCTAGACTTGCGTAACTGAAATGGACTTATTTGCCTCATGCAGACCTGGCCTGAGTCTTGTGTGCTTCCACTCCCATGTCTCAAGCCCTGCCTCTTACTGTTGCGTAGTTCTTTCCCTGTGTTGTGCAAATACCCAACATTCATCTTCACCTCCTTCCCCGCCTCCATCTGGAACATCCTTCTTGCCTCTTTGTGTCTGACTGACTCGTCACATGCCCTGGCAGACCTTTCTTTACTCTTTAGATTTTGACACCTAAACAGTATATATAAAGCAATGAAAAAGCTCTGTCCTTTGTATTGTTTCCACTGTGTTCTTCCAAGATGTCCTCGACACCACTTAAGCGGCCCCACAAAAATTGCTTGATGGGTTAGGAATGCAGCCAGACCACTTCTTTTGTATCAAAGTTCCTAGAATGTCTTTTCATAGCCTGGCATGGCAGCTGCAAAAAAGATAGGCGGGGGCTGTCCAAAGGAGAAGCTCATTTACATGGATCCAGTGGCCCCAATACTTTGCACAACTGCTACAAAGGGAACAGGACTTCCAGTCTAACCCATATGCTGAACTAGCAGCTGTGTGCATGTATTGGAAGGAGGCGTAGGAGGAGGAGAAAGGTGGCTGGCTAGCAGTGCCATGCTCTTGGTCCCATTTGCCATCACCAAGAGCCCAAATACTCTGGCTGTATGTGAGCAAAGAGAGTTTCACCATTTGATGCTCACGCTACAGATCTTTCCTAGGTATTGAAGAGCATTGCTGTTTGTTTTCACATGGAGAACTTATTTTTGCATGTTTGTAGAAATATCTTCTATAAGTACATGTCCAGTATTTGCTGCAAGAGCAGCTTCTGTATGTGCCTGTATGCTGCATGGCAGTGGTCCCCAGAACAAAGTGTAACCATATATGTCCTGCATGCGTAACATTGTTATTATTGATGTTGGGGACAGGCCCCTTTCAAGATTCAGAGATTCCAAGGCCCCAAGGGACCACTGTGATCATCTATTCTATCCTTCTGTGCAACACAGCCCAGAGAACTCCCTCCCAGATTTTCCCAAGAACATGTCTTTCAGATGATGATCCAATCTTGACTGAACAAATTGCCAGAAATGAGCATCCACCGTGACACTTTGTAAATTGTTCTAGTGGCTAATTACTGTCGCCATTAATAATTTATACCTTATTTCCAGTTTGATTTATCCAGCTTCCATTTCCAGCCATGTTATGCCTTACTCTGCTTTACTGAATAGCTCATTATTAAATATTTGTCCCCTCCCCACAACCTATCATCAACTCACCCCTTCTCTTTGCTAAGTTAAATAGATTTCACCCTTTGAGTCTATCATTATAAGGAGGAGAACCTCACTATGCTGGGTGCTGCTCAGACTCGAGGGAGCATGTCCCAAAGAGGTTGTATTTGAAATGGACTAAACACACACATAGGTTGTGGAATGTGGGTGGGGAAGCAGTGGAAGGGACAAGCAACTGGATAGCATAGTTTGGTTTTTATTCTTGCTTTTAATTATTCTGGGGCAGGGCTACAGTGGGTGGGAAGGATGAACATGTTAGGTGGGTTGAGACAATAAAAGGAAGAAAGGAATTGAATGGCATGTAGTGTAAAGAACTTGGGGTGATTAAAATGGAGAGAAGGGAAGGGTACCTAAGCATGTCAAAGACCAAGTGACATTGAGAATAACAGATTTGGGACAAAAATTCAAAAGTCAGGAGACAACATCCAGAGTTTATGCTGTAAAAACATTCATCTGCTATCACTGGGGCTGTACAGCTCAGGAGAGGGCACTTGGCAAATAGCTCCAGCTAGGCCTGTCCCTGTCTGTCTAGAGCTCCTAGCTGTTATTACAAATGTCCCTGCCTCAGTGCAGGGCCTGCCTCAGTCCATCAGAAGTCAGGTTTCCTTCCACCAGTCCACATGGCCATTGTGGCATGGCATGAAACTTCAATCTACGTGGAGAGATCTGGAAGCTGGCAAAAAGGTTTGCATGTTTTGAGGGGATAATTAATTGCATGTGAAAAATTTGTAAGGAAAAGAGGGAAAAACCTGACAACGTGGCCTTACTTTTAGTATTTGAACATTTTCTGCTCAAAGAACATCTGCTCCTTGTGATATAAAGATTGGTGAGAAGAAATCATGGCCTTGAGGGTTAGCCAAAAGTCATGGGTCTCCAGCTCACCATGTTTATCCAGGCAATGACTTGATAGAGGTATGCTTTTGTTTCATAGGTGATACAGTTTCAGTTGGGGTAGGCAGGATCTTTCTATAGAACTAGTGCCTGCCACATTAGCCAACCATATTGCTGGTATCCAATCTAAATATTCTTTTCTACTTATACCTTATATGAGATTTTCAAAGCCTCCAAAGAGACGTGGATACGCAGTATCTGAATGTTTAAAATATTAAATCTTGATATTAAAATGACTGAAACCTTTGTTAACCAATCATTTCTTTGCTTTACTCATTTTTAAAGATAACATAGCATACATTAGTCCTAGAATTACCCCATCACTCTATATGATAAAGTTTAATTGAAATCTAACTAAATATTCCACTTAGAATTGCCAGTTAACATTAGATTGCTGGGAACATTACCATGGATTGACTGGATTGTCCTGAATCCTTAGTGATAAATGGTAATGGTAGGAAAATGTCACTGCAACCACACAAAAGTGTTGTGTTATCAGCCACATGCAAGTGAAATGTGGATTAAAATGCCATTAACATAACCAATTAAATATGTGACTAAACAAACCAATGAAATCAATAATAATAGCTGTTGTATTACAGAAATTGTGTTTTACTGTTGCTTATTTTGCGTATCAAAGAGCTGTCTGAAAGGTCCATGAGTGTGATGCATGTATTTTGAAATGCAAAGACAAGCATGTGTGCATAGGATGAAATGTCCCAACACACTGTGGAATGGGAGAGATGTACAGTAACGTTTTGGGGTGGAAGAAGTGGGTCTGTCCCATGGAATCTCATCACCTAATAAATTATTTTGTTAGTCTTTAAAGTGCGTCATGACTGCTTTTTTGTTTTGATAGAATACAGACTAACATGGCTATCTCTCTGTCACCACTCCCCAGTGTAACATGTAAGTTACTTTAATGTGTGATCATCTTTAGTCTGGCTTGTTCTCAGACTTTGAGCATTTTTACCCACCTGAGCAACTGTATTATATTTCCACTTTCTAATGAAAGCTAGCCTACTTTTCCTGGCCTTGGTTCCTTCCAGGCTATCACCATGGAGCCCTTTCTCTTCAGGACTATTGGTCGAAGTTCAGATAAGATATCCCCTCAGGCTGTTTAACAAAAAGTCATTCTCCTTTGCCTTAGAGGACAAAAGCAGCTACTAATATGTTTATGGAATTTTCATAGTCTGAGGCAACCCACGGTCAACCAGGGTTGTGGGTTCATCTACCCCTCCAGTGGGTCTGAGGTGAGTCTCTTCTCAGAGCCACTGGGTTCTTACTGCATGTCTAACTTACTGCAGATTCTGTGGGAAGAGTGACAGCCCTCAGGAGCATTCATGGTGTAGAGCCTGGGTCAGGTGATCTCCAGGCCCAGGTATTTCCCCAACCCCAACAAGGTGCAGATCAGCTTGTGAAACAGCACTAACCTCCTGCAGCCTTGCAGTTCATCAGACTCTCAGAACTCCCCATCTGCTGTTGTCTCTGTTCCTGCCCCAGCTTTGCCCAACCTACTTTCCAGTCTTGTCCTTGCCCTAGTCTGATGTTCTCCAGCCCTGTTACTGACCCAGGCCTGCCATCCATCCATTTCCTGACCCTCCAACTCTTATTGCCTAGCTTCAAACCTTGGCCTGTACCTAGGCCTGGTTACAATACTAATTGGAGTCTGATCACCCATTGTTGGTTCCTGACTTATGCCTGGAGTCTTGCTGCTCAGGTGCTTGTGCTGGCTTGTCTACTCACTCTAAATTTAGTTCTGACCTCAGCCTGTTCCCTGATCTCAATTCCAGTGCCACCCTGGGCTCAGTCCTGACCACATGGGGGCCAACATCACTTTTTGTCAGGGTTGCTTGACCTCCTTCCCCACTCCAGGCCCTATCTACAGGTAAATATTTCTATCCATACAGGTCTCTGAACACCCAGGGTCAGATGGCCCTGCAAGATGTGTGGGTCTACATAGCAGTTGAACAGCCTCTCAGCTGCACCAGTCAGGTTTCAGTTGCAGTGTAGACATGCGCACAAACAAAGATTGGGAGGGGAAATGGAAGAAGACTGACTTTTTTAAGGTCACCCAGAAACTCAGTAGTACAACCAGGACTAGAACCCAGCTCTCTTGGGTTCCAATCCAGTGTTTTAAGCACTGGGTGGCACTGTCTCAGGATACCTCTGAGGAGTAACATGCTATGAGCCAAAATGAATAACTTCAGGTCCCAACCTGCATCCCTTATGCTTACCTAGCTCCTGGGCATGTCAGTGTTCCAGGATCAGGCCCTTCATATTAGGAAATAATGGCAAGTTTGTTAAGAGTCTTATATGGTGTGCATGAGACTTACGTTTGAGACCGAGATGCTGCATACAGCTAAATGAAATAGCAACTAATTCTTGCTTGTGTCCCATGTGCATACAGTATAATCTGGCCTTTTTTTTAACTGTAATTTTCTCCCTTGTATGTTACACAGGCATAAATAGTCTACATTGTGTTACTGGATGCGCACATGTTCTCTTAAGCAGTCATTTTGTTGCCCTGGCAGGTGAACCAATCTTGACACCGCTGTTTGGTTTTGGGTGGTGCCAAGGAGCTAGCCTATGTGTAAGAGAAGGAAAGGAAGGTGGAAGAGAAGAAGACGATGAAAACACCTAGAAGAGAGGGATTAGGGAAGATCAAGGGGAAGAAGAAATACCAAAAGATCTGATTAAAACAAGAATTGCAAACAAGGAGAAATTTTGCCTTAGGAAAATCTACAGTCAAACATGGCCAGTCTAATTTTTTGTTGTATCGTTTTCTAGACAAGCAAAAGTATATGTATGGAATGTTTCAACTCAAAGGTTATGTCTTCGCTGGAGAGTTTTGTTGACAAAACCTGAGGCGCGTCCACACTCCCAAGGCATTCTGTCGACGGTAAATTGACAGAATGCGGCACTTCTGTTGACAGTGTTCCACTGCTCCTCCATGAGGCAGAACGCTCCTGTTGACAG
This sequence comes from Carettochelys insculpta, assembly GCF_033958435.1. Classification (NCBI taxonomy): domain Eukaryota; kingdom Metazoa; phylum Chordata; order Testudines; family Carettochelyidae; genus Carettochelys; species Carettochelys insculpta. The sequence goes on from NC_134150.1 coordinate 21,613,626, forward strand.
ATTCTGTCAGCAGAAAGACAATCTGGGTGTTCCAGGGTGTCCCATGTGTGCTGTGCTTCTGGTTGGACATTTTGACAAGAGTGGCTGAGCAATCTGGCCACTCCCTGTTGACAGAGCAGTTCACTCTTTTGATTTGCTTGGCAGTCTGGTCATGATCTTTCGACAGAAGTGTTGTTGGAAAATATCTTCCGACAGAAATTTCTGTCAACAGATTGCTCTAGTGTAGTCATAGCCAGTGGGAACACCAAACCTTGTCAGTTCTGCCTTTGGGCAGTAAGTGCTTGTCTCCATCTTATAGTGGGCAGTGGCACTGCTGTTGGTTTATCTGGCTGTCACAATGTCCCTGGGGAATGCCAGCCTATTTGACTTTAAGAGTAAGGCATCCTGTGTTGTCTTTTTAGCACAGCCTCTTGAATAGTAAACCCAGCCTTTGCATGGGATTATTGATATGTGACAAGGCCTGATGAAGTGGTTAAGAATTTTGTAAGTTTGAAATTCTTTTCATTGGCCCCATTAAGGATTCTGACAATTGCAGTTAATCTTTAGTGGTGGGGAAAAGACTTTTTCCCAAGTCCTATGTACTAAACCAGATTTATCTGCTGCCTGTTGTCCTTCATGGGACACCAGGCGCATTCTGTTGAGTGGCAGATCACCCCTAAGGTCTCATAGCAAACGTGCATTGACATGTTAAGTTGATGAAATCCTCCTTAACAATATCTAGTCTATTTATTTATTTACAGCATTGTTACCACTTTATTTACATTACAGCACTTAGTGCACATTTTCACAGTTACATCATACCAGCTCCAGGAACATCGCTATGCAAGAGATCAGTTTACTTGTGCAATGTGTTCAGTAAACTATCATATTTCGTAAATGTGATCAGTGGAAATGGGAGCCATTAAGAAGGATGATTAACTCCAGACTAAGGCCTTACTCTGAAATGGCTTATGAACTATTGAAGATGAGTATTTTGTTTTTTAATGTTTTCATCATTGTATGATTTTATACAAACTGGCTCGCCATCAACATTTGGAATGTAAAGTCATCTTTTTACTGCCGTTTTTTTAACTTGGGGGGAAAAAGTTTGAGACTAGTGCAATAAAGATCCCTAATGTTGCTACTCAATGAAATACCTATGCACATTTTATAGCATGGCAAGGTACTGGAGCACTGCTGTATCATGCTGCACAAGTGCTCTCTGCAGCTGTAGTCCAATTTTTGTGAGTGATTGTTTGTTTCCCTTCATTTTCCAAAAATGCAATCATTTGCCTAAACCAGATACATTTTCCTTTTATTTTACAAATGGGGGAAAAAACCTAAACAAACCTTACTTCACTTACATACCTGAGTAACTCAGGGTCAATTTGCTTGTAGGAATATAACATGTCCTTAAAAACTGACTTGGAGTTATGAGTGTCTTGGCATCATTCTTTAGAATTTCTTTCTCCAAACTAGTGCCCAGAGCAAGTGTATTAGAAGTACTTAGATATATTGACATATGTGCCTGAAAAGAAAATTTCACACTTCCATGGCTGTTTTCATCCTCTTTTCTGGGGCATTTATTCAGCAGAATACCATTTTGTCTTGGGCTTGCAAAGAGAATGTAACCTCTTGAAAAATTTAACCCTTTTTTTTTTTGTAAATCTAAACCATGATCCCATGTCAGGATCCCCAACCTCTAATCTTTAAATACGTCCATGAATTGCTTGCTCAGCCTCCTGGAGGAAAGGGTGGTCTAGAAGTCAGCACCCTAGTTTTTCAGAGACCCTGGTTCACTACCCTATCATAGCACATGCTTCATGTGTGACCTTGGGCAAGTCTAACAAGAAATCCTGTGGCACTATATAGACTAACAGATATTTTGGAGCATAAGCTTCATGGGCAAAGACCTGCTTTGTCAGATGCATCTGACGAAGCGGGTCTCTGCCCACGAAAACTAATGCTCCAAAATATCTGTCAGTCTATGTGGTGCCACAGGCCTACTTCTTGTTCTCGAAGATACAGACTAACACGGTTACCTCTCTGACACTTGGGCAAGTCTATTCTCTTTGCTTCAGTCTGCAAAATACATCTCACGGGGATATTGTGAGGGTAAATGCATCTGATTGTGAGGCACTCAGATACTGCAGTAAAAGGGGCAATCTAAGTACCTAAGGTAGATGTTTTGTTACTCTGCTAAGACGGTCCTTGCTCTCAGCCCTTATCTATTGTGGGAGAGTATGTGTTTTTCTACCATACTGGTGAAGCTATGCCAGTGCTACCACCAGTAGAAGTTATAAGGTGGAGAGGCACAAGATCTTTTACCTGGGTTAGGCAATATGGGCCTTAAACAGACCTGCATGCCCCTGTTTACACAACAGCTTTAACCTTAGCACAGCTCCAATGCCACATTAAAATGCTTTAACTTTTTCTAACTGTAAGTTCACTTTTAGGTGTTCCATGGTCCATCTGTTTTGTTTTGAGAACTGGCATATTTCAGCTGACAATTCCAGTACCTTTACATTTCTCTTTATACGTTTAATCCCAATAGAGTTTTATGAACCTGAATCAGAGCTAGGATAAAAACAAAATCAGAACTATTGTGACAAGTATCAGAGGGGTCACTGTGTTAGTCTGTTTCCACAAAAACAATGAGAAGTCCCATGGGACCTTATAGACTAACAGATATTTTGGTACATAAGCTTTTTGTGGGCAAAGACCTGCTTTGTCAGAACTATTGTGCTGAGCTAATATCTACTTTCTTCATTCGGGTTTAGAGGGGGGAAGAAATAGAAGGCTTTTTATGAATAAAGGTTTTACTTTAGAGAGAGAAAAAATAAGGCTATAGGGAAGAAACTACTTTGACTTTTGTAGTAAATTGATTTCCAGCTAAATAGGTTTGAATTTCCTACAGTCAGCTTCTGAATTGAGGTATAACATTTGTTTTTGATGACAACTCTATTCTGTACTATTCAATGTCAAAAATGATCTATTTTTAGTCATCACAGTATCACTAGAACTTGTCAAATTAGTAGTAAAAGATTTTTGTTTTGTTTTGGTTTTGATTTTTTAAGAAGTTAGTACTCAGGATAGTTTAGAATGAAATACAGTACAGGCAGGAGAAGTCTAACTGAAAGGTGGCAGACAGATGTTTGATTGATATACATATATATATATATATATATATAGCTATAAATGTTAGAACCAAACATCAAAACTGTGTCAAATTGCAGGGTTAGCAGGATTTGTTATAAATCTGGCACCCAAATAATTTTAATTGAAAAATTAAATGTGATTCAGAAAAAAAGACCCCAGTTTTTAATAAACCTGAGCAAATCTATTTTTTGTGACAGACTTGTGCTCAATTTTCACCTCAAAGAAAATAAAGATCTCACCACAAAACAGAGCTAACTGGGAAATCCAGGAAGACACCAGATTATGAGATTCAATGAAAATGTTTTCCAGGCAGTCCAGGGGTGGGAAGATGCTGTTTTTTATTTTGCTAGCTAATGAATGAAAAGTCTGAAAATGACACCTGCCAGAGAACTTAGCAAAGAGATCTTGGTTACTGTGCAACACACAGCTCTCCCACAAAGGAATGAAATATTGTTTTGATTTTTCTTTGTTTTGGTGTGGGGGTGGATTGCAGATAATTTTCTTCAGGGAATTTAGTGTTTTGAGATACAAGTGAAAAAAATTGTGCACATAGTGCAGGACAAAGAAAATTTCAGTTGTCGATTTTGTCGAGAACAGTTTTTAGACAAATTGCTGAAACAAATGGTACACCATAACCAGTTCTGAAGAGTAACCAGTGGAAAAGATTCTTAAATATTTAAGCTTTCTTATAATGTACAGCATAGAGAATACGCTGTTTCACACGTTTTACACACCTGTAAGAACTTCTGTGGGTGTCAGCCGCCAGGGTTTTCTAGCCAGAAGGACCCTTCATGGTCTGTAGAACATTTGATATCCAAGTCCAGTTTACTATATTGTGTAGGGCAACTAGATCTCCCTGTCCCTGTCCCTGTTCCTGTCCCAGGGAGCCAGAAAGGAGGTGGCAGGCACCAGTGCCCTCTGGGAGCCCTGGGGAAAGTGGCAGACGCTGGTGCCCTCTGGGAGTCCAGGGGAAGTGGCAGCTGCTGGCCCTCCCCTGGAGCCCAGGGAAGTGGCAGTCTCCAGTACTTTTGGGGAGCCCCAGGGAAAGCAGCAGGGATGTGGCAGCTGCCCACACTCCCGGCACTTCCTTGAGGCTCAGGGAGGTGACTCCTGCCAGCAACTGTGCCTGTGCAACTGCTGGTGGAAGAGGTCAGCTGGAGGAGGGCCCAAATAGGGACACTTAGTCCTTTTTAAAAAATAAGTAGGGATGCCTTTTTGGCATCCCAAATATGGGATCGTCCCACCTAATACGGGACAGATGGTCACGTTAACGTTATGGTGACTGTGGAGATACACTGGTAGTCTCAGTCCACTGCTTAGTAACAACTTCATGTTGCTGAGTGGCTTTTCTGCATCTTCCACAAAGAGCTAAAGCTATTCCTACTTACAGTCAAAGCTCCCCAGGTACCCCGTGACCTCATTTCCTTTGCAGTCCCATCCCCACATCCTCTTTTCAGATCTTACTCTCTGCACTTTCTCTTAGCCCCCTTCTTTCTCTCCTTCAGTTCACATGCTTTCACGCCGCTCCTTATGCCGAAAACACCCCTGAGGGGCGCGTGTTCCAATCCCTCTCCTTCAAACCATTTGGATACCCATCAATTCCACAAATTGTCAACTGCAGCACTTCATCCCTGCATTGTGCCTGTTCATAAGAAACTCTTCAACGGAGGGACTTTAATCTCTTTAAAAATATATTGGTAGGTAAAGGCATATTTAATTGTAAAGTGATGAACTTATATAAATAAAAACTTGTATGTGGCATCGTTATAGGCAGTCTCTGTCAAGAGGCCAAGAATTGAATGTACAAGTCAAGGATAACCCTGCAAATTATACGAATCTTTCCAGAAATCTATGCGGTTACCTATTACTGTTGTTAGACTGCTTACCAAACAGCAAACAATAACTAACAACAATAATTAGTTATCAGAAATTATTCTGATAGAAGCATATTTTAATTCACTAATTAAGACATCTAAGAAGCATTTCTTTTGCATGAGAAGTTAAAATCTCTTGTATGTAAGAATTTTTGACTCATTTTCAGGCATAGATCTCTTCAGTCACGTTATGCAAATGCTTGTTTAAATTACATGGGGTATTTGTTTTCCATTTCTACCCTGTAAAACATAATTTTAATACAAGTTATTTGTGAAATGCACATCAGAAGAAGGAAATAAGGTTCAAGATGGCATTTCTATGGTAATTTTACTGCAAATGTTGACCATGTTTTCGCATTTGTCTGTAAAAGGTAATGCAGATTGTACATAAGGCATATTTCAAAGACCTAATATTATACGCTACTAATTTAGTAAAGTAGCATTGGTTTTCCTTTGAACAATTGGTCTAGCACTAATCAAGCACAGTAAACTAGATCACCATGTTGAATTCACTTTCTAAGAGGCAGTTGCTGTTCTGCCCTGTTTCAAACTCAACTGGATCTTAAGGATCAAAAAAAAAAAAAAAAATCTCACCTTCTTTGCTTGAACAAGCATTTCTGGTAAAAGTGTGTTGCCATCTGAAACAGGAACATTCTCCCAGAAAATGGAGCAACAGTTGAAAACTGGCCAGCACAGCCGGGGAAAGTATATAATTGGAATCATAGTGTGTATGTGTAATGTATGTAAATATCACATAACATGCATGAGAGAGAGCAAGTGAAGGTGAAGGGCATATGGAAGATCTAAAGAAACCCCTTTTAAAATGATATTTTAGAGGTGAGAGGGAAGGGACCAGGGTGGAAAAATTCTCCTCAGAACTTTGCAGGGCCTGATGTGCTTAACCCCAGAGAGGCCACCAGGTGAGACCTTCACGCTGCTTTGCTAAATGCAGAACTGCAATTAATGTCACAGTTACTATTTTAGATTGATTTGTTTCATAAATAAGGGTTAATTGCATTTTTAAATATATGCACAGGTTTGACATATGTGGAGAGAATAACTGATATTGCCAGCAAGTGGCATTTCCTAATAAAATGTTTCAATTTCATATCGTATTTTAGCACAATGTTCTTTGTACCTTTACTTTGTTAGTTCTTCAGCCTGTAAAATCCAAGTGGCAATTTAAAAACAAAAAGATATTTGCAGAGGTGATTGAGTTCTTTGCACCTTTTAATCCTATTACCTGCACTAAAGTTTGAGATACCTGCTACAGTGTCATGAAGGACAGGCTTTTTCATAGAATCAGAAACATATAGTGGATGCATATTTTATTAAACATTAACAAATATAGCTCTTTCAACCCTGATTCTGTCTGTAATGCTCTTTAAGTATCTTCTCAGTGTTGCCTTCACTATTAAGTCCCTGAGCTTTGGAAATAATTTTGAGACTCTTTCTACTCCACAAACCTCATTTTTCAAAATGTTTGATCTTCATATTCTGTTTGCCTGTCATTGGCACTTAGGCCCTGAGCCTATCAAACTCAGTGGAGGAGTTTCCACTGAATTCATTAGGTGCTGTGTCAGACCCCCAGACTTGGTGGTAAGGCAGACTCCAAATCTAGTGTAAATGGGTGCCTCTTCTGTGGAACTTGCATCTCTGGACCAAATTCTGCTGTGGCTTGAACTGAAAAGAAATCTTTCACTTTTTACTGGGCTCATAAGAAAAGTTAGACAAGGAGAAGGCTCTCCCTTCCTTTTTATGGTGTCTTCACAGTGCATAACAGAACTGTTTTGAGAAAGTCCATTTTGTCCTCTCAAATATCTGTTAAGAATGTATAAAAGGTGGTCTGCGGTTTTGTTTCTGTGCATTGGCAGGAAAAAAAAATAAAATAAAAGGAAAAGGACAGCCTTGAGGTGTGCAAAGTCAAGAACAGAGAAGCCAGGAAAGGAGACAAGGAAGTGAAAAGAAACAGAGGATGATGTCTTGCCCCATACCAGCTGTGAGGCAAGCTATGGTAAATAGTGTATAGGATACACTGTACAATTCATTAACCCTAGATCATATGAAAATAACGATTGAGCATTAGTTTTTGCAAGGCATTTCAAATGGTGTCTGCTTAACTCCATGATCATTTTAACTTTACTGGGTACATGTAATTCTAGAACTGTGAGCCTAACACCTACCATATGATGGTAACAGACCATAGGGGATTGGCACCAAATTTACATTTCCCCTCACTGCTGCCCCTTTCTGAAGTCATTTGGCACTTCTAGGTTTGCTAAAGATGCCCAGAGTGCATCCTTCTCTGGCAGCACTGATAAAACCAGCTCCATGCTTCTCTGTGCTGAATATCTCCCCTGCCCCCAGCCTGATTAGCAGGGGCTTTCAGCACCAATCTCTGGGTTTACTTCTGTTTCACTTTCAGCTCTGTGGTTCACCTTAAAATGAGCAAATACTTACAGTAGTCAGGAATTTAACTGGAGACGTTTACATCCGAAAGCAACAGGGCTACCTTTGGAAACTGCTTTTTCTTTTGTTAATCCTGTAAGAATGAATCCTGTGAGGCCTATGAGAAAAAGGGTTTAACCAGTGGCTTTAAACTGCTGCTTTAGCCTTTGTCTTGAAAAATAGTGAAGGTTAAAGGGACTAATGGATTCAAGTGAGCCTAGTGAAAAGATGATGATGTCCATATGAAGAGATGTGCGGCATTGTCACCATAACTAGAGCACCTTCCCTGGGTGATCCTACTTAGCATTTAGAATCAGAGCACACTGAACCTATTCAGACTGAAATGCCCAACCTCTTTCAGCTCTGCAGCTTTTGCTCCTTCAGTTTTAGCTTTTGGTGAGTATTATGATTTGCCTGTTTAATGCCTCTCAGTTTGGAACACTGCTTGCAAATCATCACAACCAGATTTCTTCAACCAAAGTAAAGGCATTAGTCCTCAAGCAGGGACTATGGACATGCCAAGTTAGAAGTCCTAAAACCAGCTCTCTCTTTTTTTTTAAGTTACCCAAGCAAGAGAAAAGCACCTGAAAACAGGCTTGCCAATGGGAGTGGAGGTGGGTAAAAACGTCAGTTGCCCCCACGGCCCGGCATTTCCCAGGGGTCCAGAGCTCTGGCTCCTGTGCAGCTCTGAGGAAGCATAAGGGGGTGGGGCAGGACCTGGGGCTGACTGCTCTAAAACCCACCCTTTCCACCCTTGGCTCCACCTCCTTTGGGGGTGAGGAGCGAGACTCCCTCCAACCTTACCCCCAGGCCTGAAAGATTTCTTTGTTGAGAAAATTTTCCCAGCTAATTTAAAATGACTCAACCCACTGGTGTAATGAGGAGTAGATTTTGGGTGGGCCCTGACTTCTGGGTGGATGAGCAATGACAGACTGGTCTAGCTCTCCCGATTCCATGCCCTCTACCTAGCTATGGAGGCCCCAGACACAGATCTTCACCTGCCTATCTGAGCCCATGCATAGGGTGGCTCAGAAAATGGCAAGGCAGTCCTGCTGGAGCATTACTTTCTGATGGGTGTGCACATACCTCCCTTCTTAATTTTTCAGGTGCTGGAGTGATGCTCTGGGCTGCTGTGGCAGCATTCCACCCCTCCTCAGATTTGGGTGTGCCTGGATGCTAAGGTCCTTCCCATGGCTGCATACTTAAGTCAACCTTATGCTGATTACAGTTTTCAGAATATCACAGTTCTGGGCTGACATCTGTCATGGAGCGCTCCATCACCATAAATAACTTTGTTCAGAAGTATCAGAGAGGTAGCTGACTTAGTCTGTATGTTCCAAAACAACAAGAAGTCCTGTGGCACCTTTTAGACTAACAGATGTTTTGGAGCATCAGCTTTCATGGGAAAAGACCTGCTTGCTGATGGAGGACCTGGCATTTGTTATATATGTTTAGTTAGATTAGATAACCCAGGAGATTTTCCCTGGTTTTTGAAATGTTATACATGTTTGGCCACAGCTGTCCCTTTACTGAGACCCCCTCTTTAAATCCTCCTTGAAACCCCCCCCACTCATGCATCTGAAAAAGCAGGTCTTTGCTGTTTTTGTTTACAAGTTTCTATTCTAGAACTGGGGTTAGCCTGGAAGTGCCATCAACTTCAACTCCTGTGTCGCTACCAGCGTGCAACAGAGGGGAGAGCAAACTTTTTAAAATGAGCTCCACTTTTCACCCCTGCAATTACCAGGGCCCCTCCAACCTGCCTAATGATGGAAATTTTGGTTAGGTTCATGTGGAAAAAACCCCCCCATCTTTCAGCAAATAATTATGTACAATGTAAAAACTTTATTGATCGGTATGTAAATGTGAATATACATATATGAAAACAGTAACATACTTCAGCATTTTTAATGAGATGGATGAACCTAAGACCCAGCAGCTGAGCGTGCTGTGCCCTACTTACAACATTTCTGGCCCCCGTTTTGGGCACCCTTGTGCTACGAGATAGAGTAGTTATGACCAAATGAGGGTTAGCTTGCTAAGACTCAGAAAACTGCAAAGAATGGTTTTTGTTGGACCAAGCTCAAAATGCTTGACGCCCAAGAATGGATGATATATTAAGACAAGACCATATTACTGAGTTGGACATTAACAGTGAAACTGAAAAAGGTATTGTGAATGTTAAAATTGCACTGAATAAAATATACTGAGGTTAAAATACAGGGTAACTTTACAAATCACTATTAATTTCTTTGGCTTTCCTTGCAATAACATTGATTTAATTCATTAGATTCCTTTCTAAATCTATATTTCAGTTTTAGAGTTGTCAGTTTCTGTTAATGACAATTTTGCCCATCTGTTCTAACATGAAAATGAGGCTTCATGTAGCACACATGATAGATTTCTAATAGTTTAAGAAGTAAGACTCTTAAAGGTATTTCATTTGGATTATACCCCCTTTCAGGCAATTCACCCTTGAAATTAAGCCTAGTACTAAAAACTTTTAACTATATAATCAGAAAAACAGAAATGTCATATCTTGTCATTTAGGCCACTGTCTATTTCATATTTTACAGGAAAAAATTTCAAAACATTCCCACTCATTCTTTCTTTAATGACAGAGCCATAATTTTGGGTGTCAGCATATCAGAATTCCAACGGATGTGATTAGAATAAGAATTAGTTTCTTTAATTTGGCCATTCAAACAGTAATATTACTACTGTAAGTCATTTTATTGAGCTGGTCTTCACTGCCATGATACAATACAATGTAGGTTTCGGTCCAGGTTTAAAACTTCAGTTTTTTGCACACAGGTCAGTCTTCTGCAGGGGTAATTTTTCAAAGCACCGTGAGAGTCTTAGGCACACAAATCCACTTAGTAAATAACAAGATTACGTTCTGTGCACTGCTCTAAAAATTTACCCCTAATATCCTAGCAATAAGAACACAGTTATTACACATATTGCATATGAAATATAATTTAAATTGTTTTTGGTAAGCAATACACTACATTTGTACAATGCAGTGTTATTTCTGGAAAAATTCTCAGCTAATTGTTCAGGCTAGAAAAATAAACACATCCATTAAAGGCTAGACTGCATATTAATGCGTGACCTTTGCAACCTTTGATTTTATTTGTAAGCCTTCCAGAAAAATTTGTATCCATTAAAACACATATGAAATTGGATTGATTCCTCATCACTAAAAGTCACCATACGTACTTATAGCTGACTCAAACCATTCCAATTTAGCATTTCATAGAAACAAAGGAAATTGTTTTTACAATGAACTTCATTACTCTTTTTTGTTTTAGACTTCCCCTGAAATTCTGAATGTAGCTGGTAAAATCAGACAAAACAAGCTGCTGCAGGGCCAGACTTCTAATTTCTAAATACAAACTGTGGAAAATTTTAGCATTTCAGTTGTAATACTTCTAACAAATTAAAAATCAACAAAAATATTATGCTTCTATGTTACCTGTTCAAGTGTATAGAATGTACAAAAACTTTAATCAAATACTCAGGTTTGCTCAGTTTTAAATTGTGTTAGTTTAATAGTTTCTATTCTGCTGTTTATATTAATGACATATTCCCATCTAAATATACTGCAGTGCTGAAAAGCCATCAAAACATTTCTAAGGTTGAATGGGTGCAGTTGCATTTGTGGTTTTTTAATAAAATGATCTCTTTCTATTGAACTGCTTCTTTTTTAACAGAGATTGAGATTCTATGTGTGTATATTTGTATATATACTTATATGTATACAAATATTTGTATTATATATAATATCATATATATTTGTGTATATATTATAAGCAAATACAAATTGCAGCTTCATTTACTGTCTGAATGTTTGATTTCAGTTCATAGCTACACAGTAGGTTGAGAAATATGAGTTACCCTACATAAAATATGAGGGTAAAACAAAGAAGGATAAAAAATCAGATGCGAATGTGGGGTGGTGTTGTTTTTTTTTTTTGTATATTGATTACAAGTTTCACAATTTGAAGAAGAGACAGATAACTTGCTTATAGTTATTTCTCAAGGGCTTAGATTTTTAAAATGGATTCCCATCTACTATTTTTTTTTTGAATTTCTTTCACTTGTACGGTGACCAAATATCCCGATTTTACAGGGACAATCCAGATATTCAGGGTTTTGCCTTACATAGATACCTATTACCTGCTACCTCGTTTCAGTTTTTTACTTTTGCAGTCTAGCCACCCTGTTCATAGTTCAGTTTATGTTATCTGTTTCTTGGGTCAAGCCTATTTTGAAGGCAAGTTTTGTGGCGGTCAGATCTGGATCCACTTCGTTTCGTGGATATACACGGCATCTCCACCAAATCAAATTGTGACTAAAAAAAAATAGAAATGAGCAAATAATTCTGATGAGTAATTTAATTGTCACATTTCTTCTTTTTCTGACAAATGTTTGTGAAATTTTCCAATTTATTTGATATTCCAAACATTTTCTTTTTCTCAAACTTCTTTTACGTGCTCCCCCTCTTATTGTCCTCTCCCTGCTTTGCCCATTCCCTCCCCCACTCCCACTTGCTATTCTATAGCCCCCCAGCAGAGTGCATCCTGCTCCCCATGCTGTGCAAAGAACCAACCCCTGACTGGGGCACTGAACTCAGCAAGAGCCTGGTCCCCGGGCTCCTTCCTTCCCCTACTATCTCTGGCTGCGAGAACAAGAAGAAGTCTTGTGGCACCTTATAGACAAACAGATATTTTGGGCAAGACTTCTTGTTCTCGAAGCTACAGACTAACACGGCTACCTCTCTGATACTTATCTCTGGGTGGGCACCCAGCCAGGGGCAAAATAATTCGTTTTTCTTCTCGTGCCTTTGTATCAAATTCAAATGTACCTGGAAATTTGTCTTTTTTTTTTTTTTAACTCAACTGTAGAGTTTTGTTGAAATCCTTCCATTTACATTCCAGGGTTCATATCTTTGTTTGTTTATATTTTCTGTTGTTATTTGGACTTCTCAAAGGCAAGCTTTCCACCTTTTTTCTGAAAATAATCAGACCGGGTCTCTGCCCTGAAAGAACCCAGCACATGTGGTCAAGAACAAAGGAGCTGGACAAACAGCAGCTGGAAAGGCGAAAGTGAGCACATGTTCTGATCTTTCATGTCATGCTTTTTTCATATGATGCCCTATTGTTCTGGGAACTTCTTTATTTCTGACGTGAAATTACCTGTTTTTCATTTAACCACCCAATATGTTTCTTTTTTACAAAATATGTTTTCAAGACATTATCATACAAAGTAGAATATGATCTGTGTTGATCAGGAACAATTGGCTCACTAGAGTGAGTGCTCAGTGTGATGAATATTGCTTGGAGTGAAGAGAAAAGTCAAATGAACATAGATGCTATCAAAGCTGTTCTTTTGCTCAGAGTGAATGTTAATGATACTTGTTCAGTGTTTCATGATAAACTCATTTAGAAAAATAAATTGTTGGGGGAAAAATCCTTCATTTTAAGACATATACAGATTTTACTGTTGAATCAATAGCTGGCAGTAGCAATCTGAGCATGCATTTGAAAATAAATTCTTTGTAAGTGTATCAGATGACTATTTCATCATCCTAAAATGTTCCCACAAAACTGTCCTGGTTTTACATTAGAGAGGCAAAGTGGGTGGAGGTAATATCTTTTATTGGACCAACTTCTATTGTCTCCAGAAAGAGATGGGCTCTGAGTACCCTTCCCAGACCTGAAAAAGAGCTCTGTGTAGTTTGATTGTTTGAAAGCTTGATTACTGGTAATTTTTTAAAAAGAATCTTCACTTACTGTACATCCATCTCTTGATTTAGAGTCTGCTTGACATTATTCTGTATTATTTTTAATTGTGATGTAACTTAAAATTCTATATTCCTCTCATATGCCAAAGTATACCCATGACTCCCACCCTTAAGATCCCTACCGTTTCATTTGATCTGCAGAAATTAACTGGGCAAGTCTGATATAACAGGAAAGAGCAACTAGGTCTCTGGATTGAAGATCTAAATCTACTCTTCCTGGCAGGTAAATGTACCTCCTAACTGAGAATCAAAGTAGGTCATTAGGATATAAAGCCTTTTTCAAGAACAGTATTCACGATATAACTTCAAGGGAACTACTCTTGTTTTTAAAGTTAAACATGTGCCTAAGATCTTTGCTGCATCAGGAGTAGGGGGCTGTGACATGGGAACCAGCTGAACAGAAGCTTCTCAAGTCCTAAGTGGATTTATTAAAACATAAAAAAAAATAAAGTTATTTAAATATAAAAAGCCCAAACATAAACCTTCAGTGCAGCTAAAGCATGAGTATTTCCAGCCTTGTGCTATTCAGCATTGCAGGATATTTAAATTTTACAAAGGGATCTAGATATACAGCTGCTGGTCCTTTTCCTACATGATTATTTTAAATGTTGTGTCCACTGTTATCAAAGCGGGCATGAATTTCATCTCCAGTTGATGAATCAGTTTCTGCTTTATTCACCATAGAATTGTATTTAAAAACATGAATCTTTCATAGCTTCACTTACTAAACACAATGTGTAAGAAAAGTTAACAGATCCGGAACTTAATTGTTATGAATTTCACAATTTGCAAAGCACATTCATACTACATGTCTTAGATCTATAGTAAAAATAGACCACTGCACTTTTTAAAAAATATTTATTAAAAGTATTGGGAGTATGTTAAAATATCCACTTTAATTCTCTGCAGAAAAGAAAGCCAGTCATTCCTAAAAGCTCATTATGAATTGAGGTAAGATGGCCAAATGGGCTAAGGGTTAGAAACAGCAATTCAGTAGAAATTCTTTCTTTTCTTGCCTGTATCCACTGTGCTGCCACAAGGACAGCTGGGCCTGTTTTGGTTTTTATATAAACACAATGGCATAGGAAAGTTATAACTCCTCATGATGCATGGGGAGTCATTTGCATTATTTTCTGAAAATGTGTATGATAATATTCATTGCCAATGTAAGTAGGTGCTACTGTTTCGTTAGCCCAAGACTGCAGATTTAAGACAACAGTGCCACGGATTAATTTAGTTATGGCTACCTTTGCAACAAGAATGGATAGAAATGTCATTGTTTCACTGAGATGCTGGAAAATACAGAAAAAGATCTGCAGATATCTCCCCTGTCCAGAGACCTCTTTGTCAGTTAGACGTGCTGGGGTGTGGTTAACATGAACTAATCATACTCTGGAGTGCAAAAATGTACATGGTGCAGCAGAGTGCCTCTCATCTCCTGGGGTGTGATTATTTAATGATAATGATGCCCCCTGCAGAGGCACCTTATTGCTCTTTTGCAAAAACAATCTTTATTGAGGGGAATTAATTGCATTGTTGTTGATAGCGAGAAATAAGTTAATATTTTGAAATGATCTCTGAGGTTTACGGAGCTCAAAAGGATGCTCTCATGATTATGTCAAATAAATGATCTGTTTTGAAAGTTGCCTCAGCTTTTAGGTCTGAATTTTGAAGATGTACTGTTTGTATATGTTCTTCTTAAGTGATGATTTGGTTGCAGCCTTGAAACTTCTACAAACAATTGATTTCCTGTTCCATGGATACCTTTGTATTTCATTCTAAAAAACTGATTTTTTTTTCAGGGTCAGAGTTTAAATAAACAAAACTTACTTGTCTAACTAGTGACAAACTAGAAACTGTGCTGTTACGCTGAGTCCCCACAGCACATTTTGAGTTCACATAGCCTCTGGGTGAGCAAATTTTATGATAGGGATTTTAATTAGTAGCATGTATAGAAAAACAAAATGAATATGGGTGAAATTTGCTGGTACACTGACTTCCATAAAAGGTATCTGTCTTAGTGTCATGGTCACAGCTTAGTCACTCTGGTTTGAATATCCATACTTACTATAGCCTGCTGTAGTATGGTACAGATACCATTCACTGCTCATATTTTAGGTAGCATACAAGTAGCAATTCTTACAGTACATACATATCTTGCCACCTTATTTATTCCTTGAATAATCAGCTAACTTATTTGTCTCTGTTTTAATATTTGTTACAGTAGTTTGGTTCTTTTTTTTTATGGTAGGGAAGTTACTGCATCATTTTTATCACCAACCTCTCTCTCTCTTTCTCTCTCTCTCTTTTTTTTTTACACTAATGGTTGTATAAATCAGTATCAGAATAATAATGCAGGTATCTAGTCATTGTAAAGTGGGGATTCAGTGCAGCAGGGGATAGGTTATTTGCTGGTTATACAATATTGAGACAAACAAAAAAAATCAGAAGATTGTGGGGATGGGGGTTATGTTAGCAAACCTGAGAATGTGTAAAAGTGATGCTCCAAGAACTCTAGCAATTCAAGAACATGGACTTCCCCATCGTGTAAGAGCAAAACACTGGGCTGAACTCATGGTGGAGCATTGCACTGACTAGTCAACCATATGGATGTTCCTCAGCTTGTTGTGTCTGAAGTGATTTCAGTTATATCTGCTGCTGGTAATTCAGCCCTTGTGCAAACATTCCAAATGTTGCGTTTGGTAACTGTAAGTGCTTGCTTGGTCATACCAGCTTCCTGCATTCTGCAAGGCTTTTCTATCTGTTTGGACTTGCACCTACCCTAGTGCATACTTGGCTATACATCCATTGATGGCTTTAAAGAGGATGGAGAGAGGTTGTTCTCAGTAGTGGTGAATGGCAGAACAAAGAGCAATGATCTCAAGTTACAGAGCATGAGGTGTAGGTTGGATATTTGGAAAAACTATTTCACTAGGAGGGTGGTGAAGCACTGGAATGCATTATCTGGAGAGGAGGTGGAATCTCCATCCCTGGAGGTTTTCAAGTCTCAGCTTGACAAAGTCCTGGCTGGGATGATTTGGATAGGTTTGATCTGCTTTTGGCAGGGGGCTGGACTCGATGACCTCCTGAGGTCCCTTCCAGCCCTAGGATTCTGTGATTCTATGATTTTAGGGATGGTAAGTCCCATTATTTTGCTCAGGAAGGAGAACATGCTCCAAAGTTGAAAATGCTAAAATTGTGGGTTTTGTGTGAAATTTTTCAGATTCATAGATGTCTCTTCCAGGAGGAGGGTTAGAATGCATTTTCAATTTCCTGGATTCCTTTATGTACTTGTCAATTTTACCAGTTTGGAATTTCAGGTTCCAGATGAGCTGGTTTTCAAACCTATCCAAAAGCCTGTATTTAGCCCATCCTACCGCCCAGTGTGTTGTTCAGTGATTACCATATCAGCTGTTTGAGTACTACCAGGCAAATTTTAGTGTAGAGTGGAAGAGCTTTTGTAGCTGATTGCAAATGAATGACACAATTACAAGAGAGGCAGATCCAAGTGCTACCTCAAGATAAAGATGCTCCAAGGTCAAAGATGGCACTGTGGATAGAGATGTGTCCCATCTCCTTCTAATACAGGTTGAACATCTCTCGACTGGCACCTTTGGGACCTGACTGGTGCTGGACATGAGAATTTTCTAGACGATGGCAGGTCAATATTTTGTGTCACATAATGAACACTTCCACTGCTTACTGGGCTCTTTGAAGACATTTAGGGGTAAATTACAGCTAAATAACAGGACAGAACACTGAGGAGGTGTCTACACTTGCATTCTTCTTTCGAAAGAGGCATGCAAATGAGAGAAATTGAAAATGCAAATGAGGTGTGAAGATTTACATATCTGGAGCTTCACTGGTATATTCTTCTTTCGAAAGAAGAAAAGCAGAGTAGACGTGGCTCTTTCAAAAGTAAACCCTATCTTTGAAAGAACCCTTCTTTCCTATTTTTTTTTTTTTTTAGGAAGAAGGGTTCTTTTGAAGATGGCATTTACTTTCGAAAGAGTCGCGTCTATATGGCTTGTCTTCTTTTGAAAGAAGAATATGCAAAAGAGATGACAGATATGTAAATCTGTACCTCATTTGCATTTTAATTTCCCTCATTTGCATGCCTCTTTTGGAAGAGGAATACCAGTGTAGACTCAGCCTGAGAGTTGTGACTGGTGGCTGGAAACAAATTTTGTGTGACCATGGCTACGTCTACACTAGCCCCAAACTTCGAAATGGCCACGCAAATGGCCATTTTGAAGTTTACTAATGGAGCTCTGAAATGCATATTCAGCGCTTCATTAGCATGCGGGCGGCCGCGGCACTTCGAAATTGACGCGCCTCACCGCCACGCGGCTCGTCCCGATGGGGCTCCTTTTCGAAAGGACCCCGCCTACTTCGAAGTCCCCTTATTCCCATGAGCTGATGGGAATTTTGAAGTGCCGCGGTCGCCCGCATGCTAATGAAGCGCTGAATATGCATTTCAGCGCTTCATTAGTAAACTTCGAAATGGCCATTTGCATGGCCATTTCGAAGTTTGGGGTAGTGTAGACACGGCCCATGTGAAACTTGGCCACACCTATGGTAAGTGGTTGTTCGGCTAACTAAAATCATGACAGATGACAGAGTTTGTTGGACAAAAGAGTTCTGGATTTGAGACGTTTAACCTGTACTGGTCTGCACAGATGATAACCTACTACTGCTATCATTTATTTCATTTGCTGAAGTGACAGAATTCTGTGTGGTAGATCTGAAAGTTCCAACTCTGCTGTGACTGATCCATATGGGTACCAATATGATAACACATGGAAATTCTGTTCTTTCAGCTTTTCCTTCATAAAAGGCTAGGGAATTAGCTGCATTAAAGAGAACTCCAACTAGCAATGAATTAAAAATATGGGTTTAAAGGTGAATATATGGCAACAGAGGTCTGTTTTCATTCATCATCACAGCAGGCAAATGTCCATAGCCTTTGTCCTTCTGATCTGATAAGGTCTGTCATGTACCTTCCTGATCTCAGCACTTTAAGTAAAGATGTTATTTATTGGATCCCTCTCCAAATATTCCTCTGACAAAAGTTATACACCTGATCCAATGTATGGTATCAAATGGAGTATGAATGTACTGTGATATTGGTATATTTCTGAAGTGTTATCTCTGATGATATCATGATTTTGAGAGAGTGGTGTTTGCTTTTGCTATTTCATGTTCTATAAACTAGTGGAGGAAAAGCTTTGAAGAATGAGTGATCATGCTCACACAAAACCGAAACAAACTGAAACCCAGCAAGGTTCAGTAACAAACACAATAACTTTCTCAATTATCTTCCATACCCTCATTTTTTTCCAAATAATGCCTGTGCTGGGGAGATAGTGCCTCTTGTTCCCTGTATGCATCTGCTGTCTCTTGTCTTTGACTTTGGGCATATCTATAATTACAGTAAGTTTAATGCTCTGGAGGTCATTCTTCTGGGGTTTGATTCAGAGCATCTAGTAGAGACACACCAAACTGAATGTTCAAGGCATCACCATCAATCCCAGTACACCTTGCAGTCACAAGGAATAAGGGAAGTCGATGGAAGACCTCCTATTGTGGGGATTTATGGGGAAAGTCAACCTCAGCTATGTCAGCTCCAGCTACACTATTCTTGTGGCTGGAGTTGCATATCTTGGGTCGACTTTCTCCCCCAGTGTAGACCTGCCCTTAAGTGGTAGGCCCTTTGGAGCGGAGATCATCTTTGTGTCCCATGTTTGTACAGCACAGGGTCCGTGTTCATAATTGGGCTCTGACATGCTGCATCTATACAAAGAATAAATAATAATCAAAAGTAAGCCCTGCATCTTTTTAATCAGCAGTGTGGCGGTGGATTGACAGTAGCTTTGTCCAGTGTTCCTCCTCTCTTGTTCATGGTGATTGAGAGCATCCAGAGCTCCAGGGCTAAATGTACTGGGATTGTCTGTGATAGGAAGGACTGTCCTGGGGAAGAGGGAAATCCCCTAAAGGATGTGCTGTATACCTGGGAGTTTGTTCAATGCGTGGCATATAATGCAGCTAATCCCCTTACAGAGACACTGCTTAGAGAATAATAT
The DNA here is from genome assembly GCF_033958435.1 of Carettochelys insculpta. Lineage (NCBI taxonomy): Eukaryota > Metazoa > Chordata > Testudines > Carettochelyidae > Carettochelys > Carettochelys insculpta. Next base: position 21,632,975 of record NC_134150.1, read on the forward strand.
GAAAGGAAATCCTGATAACGAGGCCCCAGTGTAAATTTGACATTCCATGTAGCATTCAGCTTGGCAGGTTGTAATGTTAGCAGGAAGAGCAGTTGTTTGGTTGGGGAGGGGAGTGTGTGGCATGTGTTGCAGAGCTGAGGTTTAAAAACACAAAAATGACTGTTTTTAAAAATCTTCTTCCCTTTTGTGCTAATGCAGCTTGGTCTATCTTTACTGATATTAATGCATATCCTGCACACACAGCAGAGACCACCCCTGGCCAAAGCCCCCAGGCAGGACCAGTGCAGGGCCACCAGCTCACTCTAAGCCTATATGTGACTCTCTGCAGTGTGTGTGATGGGTTCCATTCCCAGCAGTCACTTGTTTGTGAAGAGGAGCCAGGATTGGTTAAAGTTGGTCCCAGTCCTCCAGTTTGATCTGTGCCATTAGAAGCTAGGACTTGGGCACTGGATTTTTTTGCACAGATTAGGATGTTGGATTGAGTCCTTGGACAGTCATCTTTATAAGAAAGGTACCATGTCCTTCATGTGTGTTTACACAGCCCCAGTATAGTGGAGTGCTGTTCCTGGTTAGAGGGATTGGGTCCTAATGTAATGCTAAGAAATAATTTTCCAACAAAGATGCTATTCTGTTATGTGGACAACAACAGAAGAGGTGGCCCTATGGCGAAAAGGAGGGAAATGCTTCAGCACAGTCTGTTCATGTTGATCCCACCTCCTGCTGTGGTCTTGTCATATCTCATAAGCTAAACAGGATCACACTGAATCAGTATTTGGATTTTCACAAGGCCAGATAAGAAAAATGCCTAGAAGAGAAAAGGCCATTGGAGAATGTTCAGCGGCAGCTGAGTGATTTTGGTGCACTTACTTTCAATGAAACTTCGGCTCCTAACGTAATAAAGCATTTTGAAAAAGAAATATAGGTGCCTATGTCACACAAGTGGCAGCTTTTGAACATTTTAGATTAGCTCTTCTGCATCTTGGCTGCTGAAGATGGTGCAAAGGGGGAGGGGGCAAGCAAGCAGATGCCAGGGGTTTCCCCTAGTCTGCTGGAGTCCCTGGAGGGGATAGAGCCGGTGCAGATTTCCTCCTACACAGAATATGTCTACACTATAGTGCATAATCTCTCATGCCTAATGTGCATATTCCTTATTTTAGTCTCTTCCAGTCAGGGCCAAGCCATGGATCCAGCACTATTGGATGAGCTGTTCCTGCTTGTGGACAAGCTGATTGTCCATTGGGGTGGATGTTCTATGAGGTGGTGGCTGACATTTGAGCAGCAACTGCTGGACCATGGAGGGAGGCAGGACTCATGGGAAGAGTTCATTCTTGGCAGTTTGCAGGCATCAGTCCCAGGCTGTGGATAGACAGTTGTTTTGGTGGAGGACAACTAGCATAGCATAGACTATGCAGACTATGCATCACTATGCAGACTTGGGATGACCAGCAGTTGCTCTGGAATTACAGCATGAGGAAGCAGACCTTCATGTAAGGCTCATTTACTGACCCTCCACTGCCAGGACATGCTTCTGAAAGCTGAACACCCCAGACAGCTGTAGGCCAGTGTCTAAGCAGTTTTGTGATGGCAAATCAACAGTCAGTGCTATGGTGGAGGTTTGTGAGGCAGTAATACTGTGGGAGTAACTGAAGTACCTGAAATCACTGCCGTCTTTTAGAAAATAGGCTTCCCAAACTGCACCGGGGCCAGCAATGGCCATCATGCCCATAGTCCGCCAGAAACCAACACTGGGCATGGGAAGGTGGGTTAACCCATTTTTGAGGGAATCTCTAATTTGAGATTCTCAGTCTCTCAGTGGTAGGCAAGCAACCACACCCCTGTCTCTGGAGGCCTACCAAGCCAACAGCCTGTGCCTGCTGCCTGAAGTGGATTACAGTCAAGCGGACAGAGTTGCAGAATGTGTGCAGAGAGCCCTGAGGGCTGGATGAAAGTCCCTTATAAGTTCTCCAAGCAGATTAGGGTCAGATGAGTCCACCTGTCCTGCTGACAACAGCCTCAGAGAAAAAAT